>NC_091434.1:149155348-149435353 GCF_964237555.1 Oryctolagus cuniculus
ACATAGAAAAGAATGAAACTAGACCCCTATCTTTTACAATGTACAAAATAAACTCTAGATCAATAAAAGACCTAGATGTAAGACCTAAAACTTAGAAATTCTAGAAAAAAGAACAGAGAGGAAGTACTCAAGGACATGGGAATACACAAATGTGCAAAGATTTTTTTTATCAGATGCCAAAAGTATAGGAAACTAGTAAAAATAGATGAATGGAATTTCATGAAACTAAAGAGCTTCTGTAGAGCAAAAGAATAATTAACACAGTGAAGAGAGATAACTGACAGAATGGAAGAAAATAAATGCAAGTTACCCAGTTGACAGTGGGTTACTAAGCAGAATATATAAGGAGCACAAGCAACTCAATAGGAAAAAATAATCATATTAAAAATCTAGTAGATCCACACAGACATTTCTGGAAGGAAGACATACAAACAGCCTACAGGTAAATGAAAAAATGCTCAACAAGGCTAGGCACTGTGGCTCAGAAGGTTAATCCTCCACCTGTGTTGCTGGCATTCCATATGCACACAGGCTCTAGTCCATGCTGCTCCGCTTCCGATCCAGCTCTCTGCTGTGGCCTAGGAAAGCAGTGGAAGATGGCTCAGACACTTGGGTCCCTGCACTTGCGTGAGAGACCTGGAGAAAGCTCCTGGCTCCTGGCTTTGGTTTGGTGCAACTCTGGCTGCTTCAGCCATTTGGGAAGTGAATCAGCAGATGGAAACCTTTTTCCCTGTCTCTCTCTTTCACTTTCTGTAACTTTATCTTTCAAATAAATAAATACAAATATATTTTTTTTGACATGCAGAGTGGACAGTGAGAGAGAGAGAGACAGAGAGAAAGGTCTTCCTTTCTGCCGTTGGTTCACCTTCCAATGGCCGCCGTGGCCGGAGCGCTGCAGCCAGCGCATCACGCTGATCCAAAGGCAGGAACCAGGTGCTTATCCTGGTCTCCCATGGGGTGCAGGGCCCAAGCACTTGGGCCATCCTCCACAGCACTTTCGGGCCATAGCAGAGAGCTGGCCTGGAAGAGGGGCAACCGGGACAGAATCCGGTGCCCCGACTGGGACTAGAACCAGGTGTGCCTGCGCCACAAGGCGGAGGATTAGCCTAGTGAGCCACGGCACCGGCAATAAATACAAATATCTTTAAAAATGCTCAACATCACTAATAAGCAAGCAAATGCAATGAGAATCACAGTGAGATACCAACTCAGTCCATTTAGAATGTTGTTGTTGTTAAAATTTTTATTTATTGGAGAAGCATAGAGAAATGACTGTAATGCTTCCAGGCTTCTCTGGGGACTTAATCTAGGAGCCAGAAACTCAATCCAGGTCTCTCATAAGGGTGACATGAACCACATCACGTGAGCCAGAACTGCTACCTCCCAGAGTCTACATTAGCAGAAAGCTGGAGTCAGGAGCATTGAATTTGTCTAGGCTCAATATAACACTGGTGAGGGCATTTGGGTGGTAGACCAGCCAGTATATGGGAGGTTCTCTCCCTCTCATTCTCTCTCTCTCTCTCTCTCTCTCTCTCTCTCTCCACCCCGCCCCGCTTCTCTATGACTCTGCCTTTCAAATAAATAAAGAAATTTTTAAAAAATAAATAAATATAAGTATAGATATATAGATATTTTAAAAAGTTGCAGGAAGACTTGCTGATGGATGTGTCTCAGTAGGATGGTCTAATTGAGTCATTTCTTTTGTCTAATTTTAACTTATTTGAAGGAAAGGGAGAGAGAGAAACAAATATCTCCCATCCTGTGGTTTGCTTCCAAGATGCCCACAACAGCCAGGGCTGGGGCAGACCAAAACCAGAACCAGGAATTTAATCTGGGTCTCCCCTGTAGGTGGCAGAAACTTACCTGCTGCATCTCCATGTGTCTATCAACAGGAAGCTGGAACTGGAAGCTGAAGCCTAGATTAGAACCCACTCCAATATGGGATGCAGGAGTCCAAGAAGCATCTTCAAATGCCAAATATTCACCCCGATTCAAGTTATTTCAGTCATCTATCTTCATATTACAGTCCTCCTAACGTCACTGTATGTGTCCCTGTCCGTGGTGCCTTTTTCCCCCTCTTGAGATTAGATGACCTATTTACTCAGAAAATAAACCTCTGATTCTACCAGAGTTTGGATACAGAACTATCTGTATAGAAATGGCAAGGGAATCTGGATTTCAAATGCATCTTATAACTTTTCAACCATTTCTTGTGTTTTCAGCTGTAACTGTATTGCCATTTTTCAGAGGGAGTAGTGACTTTAACGTCTCTACATTTCTGGTATTGTGCAGTTCAAGTGAATTGATTGTGAGTTTCTTCCAATGCTAGAATAAAATTCAAACTTCTTTGGTCTTTTAAGAAATTTACCATTAATCCATAAGTGTTAGAGCTTCCAAACATTTGTTATTGCAATGTCTTTCCCAATATTTTTATTATTGTAGTTGCTCATATTATTTTATCATTTTAAGTGCATTTTATATAATTTGGATAAGGAGAAATTTTAACGAATATCTTGATTCTACTATGCTTATCTGGTTAAAGAGAAAAAAATTTAAAAGCTACCAAAAATAAACACAGACTAGCTCCCCAGATGCCAGAAGATGGAATATCTTCAAAGCAGTAAAGAAAAATAACTGCAAGGATCCACATCAAATCTCATAACCAGAAGAAAAACATAAGAGAATGTATTATTTACAAAGATTAAGAAAATTTTCAAGCAAAAACTCTCACTGAAAGAATGACAATGAGTGCACTTCTAGAAGAAAAGGAAGAACCCACACAGACAACAATGTGAGATAAAAGAAACAAGAGTGAACACCAAACTGGATGAAACATCTGCAGATTTAATGATGGATTTTAAACACAGTAACTGCATTTGGTGAAATTATGAAAGAATTAAAACATATTATGGTTTCAGTTTACTTTTTGATAGATCAGAAACATAAATTTTAAAAAAACTAAATAGATATTTTAAAATCAAGTGATTCCTAAAATAATTAAAACTATATATATATTATATATATATATATAATATATATATAGAGAGAGAGAGCTTCTAAAGCAGCAGAGAAAAGGAAAATTTTGAAAACATTTTCACTCTCAAAAGTACTAATAAAGAAAGAAAAATAATGTGCAAAGATGACAGGTAGAAAACTCAAAATAATATGGTAAAATAATTCCTAACATTTCAGCTATTCAAAATAGTTTAGATGACTCAAACTCACCTATTAAAAAGACTGGCCGGCGCCGCGGCTCAATAGGCTAATCCTCCGCCTTGTGGCGCAGGCACACCTGGTTCTAGTCCCGGTCGGGGCGCCGGATTCTGTCCCGGTTGCCCCTCTTCCAGGCCAGCTCTCTGCTATGGCCCGAAAGTGCTGTGGAGGATGGCCCAAGTACTTGGGGCCTGCACCCACATGGGAGACCAGGATAAGCACCTGTTCCTGCCTTCGGATCAGCACGGTGCGCTGGCCACAGCACTCCAGCTGCGGCGGCCATTGGAGGGTGAACCAACGGCAAAGGAAGACCTTTCTCTCTGTCTCTCTCTCTCTCACTGTCCATTCTGCATGTCAAAAAAAAAAAAAAAAAAGACAGATTACAATTAGATTCTTAAAATTATAGCCGGGACCAATGCTGTGGCGTAGCAGGTAAAGCCACTGCCTGCAGTGCCAGCATCACATATGGGTGCCAATTAGAGCCCCACCACTCCACTTCCCATCCTGCTCTCTGCTATGACTTGGGAAAGCAATAGAAGATGGCCTAGGTCCTTGGGCCCCTACACCCACGTGGGAGACCTGGAAGAAACTCCTGGCTCCTGGCTTCGGATCAGCACAGCTCCAGCTGTTGTGGCCATCTGGGGAGTGAACCAGCAAATGGAAGACCTCTCTCTCTGCCTCTCCTTCTCTCTCTATGTTACTCTGGCTTTCAAGTAAATAAATAAATCTTTAAAAAATATATATGTATAAAGCCATAAATTGTTGGCAAGAGCCATGAAAAGTAACAAGGAAACAATGACCTCTGAATACTAACCAAGTGAAAACTAGGGCATCAATATAATATCAGATGGTTAGAATTTAAGGCAAAAGACTGATAAGACATTATGGGCAATAATAGAAGGGAAAATCACTAAGAAATTGTAACAACCAAGAGCTTACGTGCAACTAAGAACAAAGACTCTTGAAATATTTAATGTAAAGCTGGCACAACTGCAAGAAGAAATGGTTACCTCCATAATATTAAATGTTAATTAAGGATAGTTAAAGTGGGCCAAATATTATTTAGAGTATGTTTTGCAAAATATATTTAAGAAGCTTGATGTAACAATTATATACAGAAATCTATAACCAAAAGTGAATATGTATATCAATATGAATAATAACCAAATTGACAATATACTGTCATTGCCATCATATTTCAAATAAGTGTCAGTAAGTAATAATCTATGAAAATAATCAAATTTAACATCAACAATAAAAAAGTAAAAACTTTGGAAATTCTGTTAACTCCCATATTAAATTACAATGAGAATTAGGAGATAGAAGTGAAACATTTAAAGGCATTTGGTAATGTATATGTTTTATATTTTTGAGGTATGTTAGGTGCATTTTATAGCATTATTTGGACTTTTTTGAAAAAAATATTAAAAATTAATGTTATATATTTACCCAAGAAGACGAGGAAATAAAGCGGAAACAAGAGGGTTAAAAATAAAGCAAACAGTTTGACAAGGTATATAAAATAACAAATAAAAATCAATAATGTTCTTATACATTATTGGCATATGTACCAATATATAGAATTAATAACTGAGGACTAATAAAAATGTAGCTGATTAAATGACACATAAATATCAAGAAAACTACAACGAATATTTGTAATTTACCAAAAAATAGAATAAGAAAAATTATTCATAGATAATAGCAAAACAATTTTGTAATATACCTAGGAATAAATTTAGTATTAAGTATGCAATGTGTTTGCAGAGGAAATTATAAATCATGATTTAAGGAACAAAAGAAATTAATAAAGTAAGAAATGTACTATCTTCATAGATGAAAAGACATATTTTTTAGAAATGATCCTGAAGTTAATGTACGAATTCAGTAAAAAATTTAATAGAATCATGTGACGTGACAAGCTGAAACTACAAGTCATGTAGAAGAGCAAAGGGCCAAGATTATTGAATTTTGAAGAACAAATTAGAGGAACTTGCTCTACTTGATATCAAGACCTAATATAGATCTACAGAAATTAAGCAGTGTAGATCTACAGATGGAAAAATTAGAGGAAGAAATGCATATTACACATATAAACATGTGTAACAAATATACTCCTCCCATCAAAACTTTGATTACATGGGAACACTCCTTTTACAGCCAGTACTATCTCTCATCTTGTGAAAGAAAGTAGCAAAGCCAATGCTTCCATTTGCCAGACTGAGACTCAGAAAACTAACCAGTAAGCTTTGGAACCTATATCAGCAGATTGTAAGGCCACTGTTGGAAAATACTATTTAGGCACCATCTATATCTTGAAAAGTAAGTGAAAAGACAAGAACAGAAAAATGATAAGGATGTAGAAAACAGAAAAAAAAAATGATGAAAGCCAATGAAAACTAGGAGAGACTCCATTTCTTTTCATGTCCTGATTCATAACTTATACTAAGATGCCTATTTACACTTATAGCTCTAGACTTGTCTTATTTCTTTATTATATGTTCTTTTTCTTTTTTCTTAAACTACTTTGAGAGGTTTTTTTTTTTTAATTTCTAACCCAGGAGCTGTGAATGACACAGTTTGACAATTATCAAATTATCTTTGAGATTAACAATTAAAAATAATGATGCTCAACTTTATATAATACCACCGGCTCCATACATCCATGAGAAGTACAGCTTTACAAATGCATAAAACAGACCTCAGTAATGTTTTTTGAGAGAATAAAAATAAGACATAGAAAGAGTAGTATTCAAACATTGCTCCTCTGTGTTTTGTGTGGACAAGGCTAGGTTGAAGCCTAAAATAATAATTTGGTTATAAGCCACAGATAGCATTTGAATTGAAAGCTGCCCCTTTGATTTATGTATCACATGGTTGATATCTATTGGCTACCTTGTTTTCTTGGATATTTATACTGATCTTATAATTTGGCATCCAAATCAAATTACTTTTGAACATAAAGAGAACATGAGACATAAATAAATACTATGCTTATCACATTAAGATATAGCTTCATCCTATTTACTCTGTATATAAAATTAGTTTGTAGTGGAACACGTGGAGGGTTTTGTTGTTATTTTCTTGGTCTACAGAATGATAATGATAGAAAGATGGCACATCTCTGAAATGTAAGAAGCATAGCAGTTACAGGACCAAATAGTCCTTTGTTGGTCTTCCTAAATATTACGTCTATTACTGAATTGGTCTCAAGATATTGGAATATTGATTTCTGTTTCTATCTCTTCTGCAAGTCTCAGGCTAGGTAAGCCTAATACATTGCCTCTGGCCTGGAAGGAATCCAATGAGTGTTTTTTGAATTGAAATTATTTGAATAGAAATGAATTGAAATGCATAGAATATATTTTTAGGAACTTTCCACTTTAGGAGAATTAATAAAGAGAGGATTATCTGTGCAAGAGATATGGTGTGTTATGTGTAATGCACTTTATTATGAATAGTGCACCATGGCATGCTGACATGGAACTATGCAATTCATAAGATAGCTCAGTTTATCTGGATTGAGGAGCAACATAGTACAATAGTTGGAGAATCAAATATGGAGAAAGATTGCTAGAGTCTGAAACTAGATTTTGCCACGTATCAGCTGTGTGACCTTGGAAAAATTAATCTCTTTGTGCATCTGCTTCTGTTTATAAAATAATAGAGTAATGATGCTTCCCTTATGAAGTTGTTAGAAATAAATATAATTCACTCAAAGATCTAAAAACAATGCCCAATTCATTACAAACACTCAAGAACTGACTATGGTTTTGTTGTTATTAAAGATTGACTCTCGCATGTATATATCACTATATATTTATATCACTATATATATATGTATTTACCACTATATATATTTATCACCATATATATGTATATATATGACACTCACTTGTATTTATCACTATATATGTAGAGAGAGAGATTATGCTCAAAAAGTCACATTATAACTTGATGCCTTGCTTGTTCACATAATAACAAATGAACTGTTGAACTTACATAATAATTGAAGCCTGGGAACAGGATTAGATAAAACAAAGAATTCACATATGAGGAACCAATGAATTTAAATTGTAATCTCTAGGGCTGGCAAACATATTAGACCATGAAAGAAAATGGAGACATTTTTTATCTCTGATCTTTACTTCCTATTTTCCTTTTCAACTTATAAGGAGCACAAATGTGTTAAAAAATGTTTCCACTTGTATCTGTTAACATAAGACATAAATGATCTTTTCTTTAATCTTTGTTCACTTCTTTACGTAAGACCCAAAATAGTTCCATTTAAGAAACAGGAAAAATTTATATATATAATGAAAAAAAGACATTTGGGCTTTCTAAGGATATAACTAATTGAGAAGTCACTTGCTATATAAAAACAAAATATAATATTTTAGTGTAGGCATAAAATAAATTAAAGGTGATATTTTCATAAATGCTCCTTGCTAGAAAATGTTGTATAAATTCTAACATAAAAGCTTCCTACATAAAATTGCTAAAAGTAGATTACGGTTTATTTAAGTGTTTACCAAGAGAATTTCTAACCTGTTATAATGATTTTAAGCATCATTTCTCTACTGTTTGATAGTATGTTTTATAGAGTGTGTCTTCAGAAAATGTTAAATGTTTCCATTCAGAACCAAGTCAACCAATTCATGATATTAATGAATTCTATAATACAATAGACATGTTTCTGGCTTTTGTTGCAGTCTTCAGAGACTAATTCTTGATAGTCTTGAGCTGGTATATGATATGTTACTACATTTCTAGGCCATATACTGATTTCCTTTGGACTCTGCTCAGAAATATCCTTGTCTGTCTCAATTTCATTTCATATCAAAATCTGATAAAATGGGTCTCTTCATGAAAAAGATAAACCTTCACCTATTGCATACACCACTACACATAGTATTAGTAGGCAATATTCACTACTATTACTGCCATTTACTGGATGCTAGAATCATACAAGGAGGCTTAAAAATTTTTTTTAATGCAGGAGCAGGCTTTTGACCTAGTGCTGAAGATGCTTGTTGTCCCTACCAGGGTGCTTGTGTTCCTTATCAACCTGTGGCTCCTTACTCCAGCTTCTTGCTAACGCAGACCATGGTAAGTGACAGTCATAGATCAAGCTATGTGCCTCTCACTGATATAATGGTAAACATGCCCTGCATTCTTGGCTTCTGGTTTTGGTTTGGGTCCAGCCTGGTCAACTTAGGCGTCTGGGGAGTGAACCAGTGGAGAGCAGCTTGTTTGTTTTCTCCCTCCCTCCCACCCTCCCTCTCTCCTCCCCCTCCACCTCATCCACCTCCTCTCACTCTCTCTCTCTCTTTCCTTCTTCCCTTTCTCCCTCCTATCCTTCCTTCCTTCCTTTCTTCCTTCCTTCCTTCCTTCCTTCCTTCCTTCCTTCCTTCCTCCCTCCCTCCCTCCCTCCCTCCCTCCCTTCCTCCATCTCTGTCTCTGTATCTCTCGAAAATTTCATGGAAAATGGAATTAAAAGGTAATGTAAATCTTCCATGAAATTTTTGAAGACTGCATGTATATGCATACATACTGTCTTATATATTACTTAGGCAAAGGCTGACTATTTTTTCCTAGTTGTTCTGTTTGCTCCCCTTAAAAGTTGACATGCAGAACAGGTGTGAAATTGAGAGATCAGCCATTTTCAAAGGGCATGGCAGCAGTCAGGAAGATTGAGTTTCTTACACTTTATACCTTGTGATATTTTTGGATTTTAAGCTACTGGCCTACATTATCTGAAAACATATCTTGTTCTATGAATTTCTTCCTCAATTGGTGCATTAAGATATGCATTATTTTTTCACATGTAATGGGCATTGTTCTCCATGAAATAGAATGAAGGAAATGTTTCATGTGTTAAGAAGAATTTATAATATGGAAAATCAATTTAATTGTTCAGAAAAAATGAAGAGAAAGCATTGTTTTTCTCCTCACATCTCAAATCCTTTGCACTACTCTGTCTTGCTCTCACACATTCCATTTTCCTTTTTCAATCTTGTCTTCAGTAGTTTACCAAAATATCTTAGCTTTGATTTCATTAAGTTCATTCATTTGTGAATCAGACCTCAGAGTTTCTTGTCCACATAGAAAAGGAACAAAAATCATCACAATTTGCTTCTACTCACAAATATTGATGGAAGACGGAAGTTTCCTATAAGCTAGACCTTGCAAGGTGATAAGAGGGAAGAGAAAAACTTTTATCCTTGTCCTGATAAAGCAACTAATTCAGTCAACATAATTTGACAAATGTCCAGCACTTGGAAGAAGATTAATGTTGTAAGAGACCCCACCAATTGAAATAATAAGATACTTTGGATGGATGGGTACTCAAAAGTGTATATCAAAAGTGCAGAATTGGATAGAAAGAGAGAAGTAGAGATAACTGGAAATGTTTTTTGGACAGAGAGGCATATGTGAGTAAAGTCGCTGAGAAGCAGGCGAGCTTGGAATATTATAGGAACAACAAGATTTGTTTTACCATAAGGAAGCTTGAAGCATAGAACAATGAGAAATCAGCCTGGTTGGTTTGGGAGGTATTCAAAGATGGAAGACGACCACTTCCAACCAAGACAAGTAATGTAATGAGGCATTGAAATCTGCTGCAGTATCAGATCTTGAAGGCATCACAGACAGATAAAAATGCTTTTTCTATAACCCACTTTAAAAAATGAATATACAGTCACTTAATCGCAGGGATATGTTCTGAAATATAAGCCATTAGGTGATTTCTCTTTTTTTATTATTTAATTGACAGGTAAAGCAAGACAGTGTGAGAGAGAGAGAGACAGAGAGAAAGGTCTTCCTTTTCCATTGGTTCACCCCCGAAATGGCCGCTACAGCCGGCACCTCGCCTATCCGAAGCCAGAAGCCAGGTGCTTCCTCCCGGTCCCCCATGCAGGTGCAGGGGCCCAAGCACTTGGGCCATTCTCCACTGCCTTCCCGGGTCACAGCAGAGAGCTGGACTGGAAGAGGAACAGCTGCGACTAGAACCCGGCACCCATATGGGATGCAGGCACCGCAGGCGGAGGATTAACCAAGTGAGCCACGGCGCTGGCCCCTACCGTTAGGTTATTTCATTATTATATAAACACCATAGAGTATACTTACACAGACCTGGATGGTTGAGCCTACTACACATCCAAGCTATATGATATCATGGTTCCTAGAGCCATGAAGAACAAAACATGAGATTAAACCAAACACAAATGTAACCAATGCAATCAAGAGACTCAGTAAACATAGGAAGGATGAAGTTGCTGCTAACATAATGTAACCAAATATTTTAAAAGAAACATTTTATATATTCAAGACACATCCGCAACTCTATATTTATTGTAGCTGTAGTCACAATAGCCAAAAATTGGAACCAACCTAACTATTCATCAACTGGTGAGTGGGTAAAGAAAATAAGGCATATATGCACAATGGGATATTATTCAATAATAAAAAAAAAAAAAAAGAAAGCTGAAGTCTTGTCATTTGGAACCACACAGAGGGAACTGGGGGACATTATGTTAAGTGAAGTAAGTCAGACAAATAAAGACAAATACCACATTATCTGACTCATATATGGAAACTTAAAAAGTTGATCTCATAGAAATTGAAAGTGGAATTGTGGTTACCAGAAGGAAGAGCAAGTAGATGGAAGGAAAGGATAGAGAAATGTTGACTCACAGGTACCAAGCTATGCAGGTACTTCAAAAAGTTCATGGAAAATGGAATTAAAAGCTAAGTTCATTTCAGTGTAAAACAATTTTGAATCCACTCATATGAAAGATCTTCAAAATGTTCATAAAAATGTATATATGACAAAACTATGCATGGATTTCAAAATATTCTCCATCAAAATAAATCTAACTTTTCATTCAAATTTTTAAATATACATATGTATTATTTGAGAGATAGAGAGACAGGGAAAGAGAAACACAGAGAGAAATAAATAGATATATTTAGAGAGTGCTACCAATGGCTGGTTCATTCCCCAAATGCCCACAAGGCCATATTTAGGCCAGTCTGAAGCCAGGAGCAGAAAGTGCAATCCAGTTTTCAAATGTGGGTGGCAGGAACCCGGTTATCTGAGCCATCACCCTTTCTTAGAGTCCACATTGGCAAGAAGCTGGAGTTAAAAGATGGAAATGAGAATCAAACCCAATACTCTCTTGTGGGTTGCTATTAGATTAAATGCCCACTCCTTAATTCCATTTTTGCAGAAACTTTTTGAATAATTCTTAATAGTGAGATAACAGAAAGGATTTTTGGAACTCTGTTGCATACTATAATGATGATAGATAATGATAATGAACTGTATATTTCAACAAGAGCTAGAAGAAAGGATTTTTAACATTTTGAACACAAAGAAATGTTAATGTTTGAAGAGATAGATATGCTTAGACTGATGGAAACATTGCACTATGTATGTATGTATTAAAATATCACATGGTATCCAATAAAGAAGTACAATTATGTGCCAAATGAAGAAAAATATAGTAAATACATAAACCAGTATCAGAGTAGTTTATTATCATTATCAAATATTGTGTATTATAATAATCATATGTACTATGCTTTTATACGACTAGCAGTGTATTGTGTTTATTTACACCAGCATCACCACACAGAGTGCTTTGTGCTATGATATTACGACAGCCACAGTGCCACTGGGTGATAGGAATTTTTCATGTCCATTATAACGTTATGGGATCACCATCATATATGCAATCCATCATTAACCAAAATATGACTATGTGGAGCATAATTGAAATAGGAAAAGAGGGAATTTTTCATTAAATTATCACACAATGTATTATTTCATATTTGAAAATGAGTGTTATATATAGATATGCTTTCAGCAAGTATAGAAATGATACAAAATAAAAATAGTGTGCATTTTGAAGAGTTGTTTGTTTAATAAACTTATAATGCACTAAAAGGACAATTCTTGTAAAACATGTGATTTTTCAAATACAGGTTTAAAAAATTTAGTAAAAATTTAATTTTCTACTTAAACAGGTTTAGGCAAAGTGATGAAAACTAACTGGATTAATGACCAAAGCTATTATTAAAAGATGAAAAGTAGATTACATTACCATAATTTTTGTTATAGATTGTTTTAGAAAACCAAACACATATGCAAATAGATTTAATCACATAGAAAAAAGTAACCTTTTTAACTGTTCTCTTCATATAGGTGTATAAATGTGGAGAAGCCTGGAGAGTATGGCCCGTCATATTTTTTTCATCCCTTGTTGCAGAATCAAAGTCAATCCCATTCCTCTGTTCCATGGCAGCTGGCTATGACAGGATTCAACTAACAAAAGAAAATCCTCATTTTATAGTTCAGTTTTTTATTTCTACTAGTCCTGCTGCTTGTTTGTTTTGTTCAGCATTGTTTACTCTTTTCTTTATACTCAAAAAGTAAGCTTAATAACCAGGGCAACAGCATTAGTGATTTGAAATAATATTTATGCCCAGAAAAGCATTGTTAATAAAGCACTATGAATGGTATTTCAGAAAATTAAAATATATTTACTTTCCCAAATTTAGTGTGGTATTTTTAAGTTTTCCATTTAAGCAGCAAACTGGTTTATGGTGATAAAAGATGATCCTGTTTCTCTCACAAATAGATGATATAAATATGTATATTCTTTGAAATTCACTGTAGTTCAGCAGTGAAACACGGCTGCACACTGAAGAGTGAATGTCACCTCACTGACTTGCTTCCTCTGATTTTGAGAAATCTGTGGTGATATTGACCAATTATATAGATGGGATTTTTAAAGGTAATTGCTTCTACTACCTATACTTGCTTGATTTGCCAATTAGTTTTTATCATCTCAGTTCCAATGGTCAGAAGCCTAGCAAGATAAAAGGGATGGTTACCAGATTACATTTTTATGCAATATAAGAAGCAAATGTACAATTCATCTTTGCCAACTCCCCTGCTATACCCTCATTTGGCCCTTTACCAAAACTTGGTGAGACACAATGCAGGCAGTTATACTTACAAAGATTGCCTTTACCAAGATGTCCCATAGCCAAATCTTTACCAACTGGCAGCTACCAGTTCTTCCTGAGATCCAGTTGTCTAGTTCAGCATAGTGACATGACCAAAGTAGTCTGCAAAAATCCTTTTCTGCACCTAGCAACAAGTTCTTATTACTTTACTTCAAATTCTCCTTAAGTAATATTTGGAAAGTCAATTCAATCATCAATTATTTATTCATTGCTCACAAAGAAATATATAATGGAGTATTTTAAATTCTTCGAAACTTCTATTGTCATATGACAAACATATATAAGAAGTTTGGTAAGTTAATGTGACTAAAAACCAAACAAAAGAGATAAAAGAACTTACATTGGTCTTTCAAGAGAATAATTCAAGTTGAGGCACCTGTGTTCATAAAGTGATGCAGTTTTCATTCCAGTAGTCAGATATGGAATATTGACCAAAACTCTTAAAGGTAGAATTTAAAAACTAAGCCATTAAGAACTGAAGAAATTCTAACCTCAACTCCATTGTGATTTAGACTGTCAATAAAATTATCAGAACAGAAATTTTAGAGATAATTTCTAGGTACTGCTAACAGTATGCCACTTGTATTTGACTAAAATATGCCTTCTCAAGCAATCAAATATTTGCTCTAAGTTCTACTTCAGGATGTTTGTATTTCATCAACTAAAATAGTTGAAGTCAAGCCTTCGTTTTCAATGAGACTTGAGAGGATCATGCAATTAGAGGATTTGGCAATAGCTGCGTACCTAATGAAACTTAAGAAAATCATCTACTATCAGAAAAAAGTCAGTTTGAATGTTGCATGTTTGTTTAGTCATGAATGTGTATTTCCTATATGTGGAGGATCTATAGGCAAATTTTTGCTCACTGAATTTACCTTTACAGATAAATAAACAGATAGCTTATTCTCTCTGAAGGTCAATGTTGCCTATTCTAGGAAGGAAGTTAATGTTAAAAAAAAAAAAAAAAAAAACACAAACAATTGTCCAAATAGGCTTCTTTGTATGACCTTCATCCATGCTCCCAGCATAGCCAAAAGCATCACATTACAAACCTATGCTAAACTTTACAGGTTACCATATTTCGTGCCTAATCCTAGGAGTAGCTATGCAGAGTATCAAAGAAAGTGCTCTCCCATAAAACAAAGCACAGCATTTCACATACAGTAATTATGCGATAAATAGCTGTTGAAATAAATTGCATGCTAATCCTTACACCATTTCTACTTAACTGAAATGATAAATGCCATCATTTCACACATTTAGCCATATTTATTAATGGCTTCCTATGACACTGTTATACTGGGTATTTTATTTTTTTCTTCAGTAGATTTTCACATACTCCTATCTGCCTACTTAAAATTTAAGTTATCAACTAACAACCTGATAATTATATAATGAATATCACCAAAGACTAAATATGTGTTTTCTAAATATACCTTGGGATATAATTCATTGTTTTACAGCAAGAAAAAATTGAAAATTTTTCTGAAGACAAAAATACTACCACACAGAACAAATAGTGCATTTGGAAAAGTTTTAAAGCTATTATGATTAATACCTTATGTTTTATAAGTACAGATTCATTCTGAAACAATGCTTGTGGAACTTTTAAATTTCCAACTCTGAATAATAGTTGCCACTGAAATTGTTCAGCCTGCTAAGTCTTCCTTTAGAAGACAAAAACATTGCTTCAAGATAGACCACCCACAAGATTTTGTAGAACTGAAAGATAATCTCCCTATTGTTTCAGTCTTTGTTGGATTTGACCTCTGAATGCCCTGACTTTGTAGGTACAAAGAGGTATAAGGGGTGTGTGTATGTAAACTATTATTCAACAGAACATAATGTTTCTTTAAATTTAAGCTTTTCAATATATATGGGTGTTCTCTTAAAACTATGAAATATGAGTTGAAATAGTTGATCTATCATTATGTGCTAATAAATGATACAGTGGTAGATGAAAATTTCATTGTCAATCCTAAAAGACAAAAAAAAAGGAAGAAAATCTTCTGCCATTGTCCATGTTTTATCTATTTTTAAAAACCATAGAGGGAAAGATGTGCTCAGGGGGAAAAAAATGAAGCTTTACTGCAAAAGAAATGAACACAAGAAATAGCACTTTAAGTAGTGAAGAGACGTGAAGCATTGCAACTTCATAGCCTGCTAAGGAGCAACAGCTGTACCTAATTTCAACTTGACGTGCTTCAGATCTCATATTCATATAGGTATTTAATGATCCAAACATAATGGTCCTATATAGAATAATTACTTATATGAAGGAGCAAACTTCATAGGCATTCCTTTTTAAATGATCCTTCAAGAGAAAAACTGCACTGGCTCTTTGAACAATGAATAGTCTCCTTCACCAATCCAAATGTTTGGAGCTAAACAGCTTATCTTTTAATAATAATAGTGCTGAGGTTACTTCTTTTTGACAGACTCTTTTTGTCTGCCCTCTTCCCAGTATAGCCAATACAATGAGAAAAGGTAGAATGCCAAGCCTATCATGAGGTCATAGTGGTAGACGGTTACAAGAAACATCAGAAACAAAAGGAAATAAGGTATTTTAGAGTTGGTGTATTTTGAAAGAAGAGATTCATTGCTTTGATCTTGAGTTTCCTGCACAGGTAGACTAGAAGAAGCAGAGCTCTCAAATTCCTTGTCACCTGAGTTAATCAGTCCTTCATTTTCATGCCTTTCCCTTTCTACGTTCTCACGAGATTCACTGACTAAAATCATTGGCCCTTGCGACATTTCCACATTGCATTCTCCTGACTGGAACATCTGGCCTACGCATTTTTCTTTCCTAGTCTCTGATGTCACTCTTCTTGAACCTCTGGAAACTTCTTCAGGTTTAGATGCAGGTTGACCCTGGGTTTCCCTTGTTGGACTACAATTATATTCTGACTCAGTAGCAGAAGTCTGGAGAGCAGTGGTAGTAACTGTATTCTTTACAGCATTTGCCTGTTCACAAGACAGCACTGAAGTTTCTGTATGGTGACTGGAAAGAAGAGAGTCATCCCGAGAAGCTCTGTTCGTGTCTGAGTTAAAGGCAGAGTGAACAGTGTTATCTATGTCGGTTTTCTTTGATAATTCTTGAACCTGCCCAAGATCTCTATTTTCTGGAAATATTTTTTTGTCTGCTGATGGCATTTCCAAATGTAAATCCAGCCTTGAAGTTGCTTTTTCATTATTTGCAATGACCTGTGAGGATTCTTCTACAGATGTGATGTTTCCAATGCCGAGTTTCTCCCTGTCACGCATCTTCCCAGGG
Source organism: Oryctolagus cuniculus (assembly GCF_964237555.1). NCBI lineage: Eukaryota > Metazoa > Chordata > Mammalia > Lagomorpha > Leporidae > Oryctolagus > Oryctolagus cuniculus. The sequence goes on from NC_091434.1 coordinate 149,171,871, forward strand.
CTGTGCATAGACATGGCTTCCTCCTTCCGCATTTCATCTAGACGAGCATTACAAATATCTAAATGGGATTCCTTTTCAACACCGTTGTCATCGATTACACCGACTGTGTCTCGTTGACAAAGGGTATAATGTGAATCATCATTTCTCCCTTCGTGTGGATCAAACGCTGTTTCCTTTACCTCCATGGGCCTGTCACTTCGCGCTGTCTCTTGAGGTAGCTTAGCAATTATCGCTTTTTCTCCAGCAGACATGCTTTCTGGGGTAGTTTCTGATGTTGTCTTAATTATATAAGCTGTACCTGCTTCTGCTTTCCCAGGAATACCATGATCAGCTAGAGGAGACAGTTCACAGTGCTCTGCTTCTTGGCAGGTAAACAATGCTTCAGCAGGAGTAGCTTTCAAACTCCCTGTGTTATCTCTTTTTTCCCACATGTCTTCACAGTCTACTTGTTCTTTGATCTGCTCTGCTATATTTGTCTTACTCCCTCTTGCTTTTTCCTGACTTTCCAGAACATTCCAACTTTGTTGATGCTGTGTGTCCTTATTCTGATCTTCAGGATTAATCCAACCGGATTTTCTTTTTTCAACTTGGAAAAGATAATCATTCTTCAAAACATTTCCATTTCTTGGTGAACAAACCCCTCCAGTTAGCCCTCCTAAAATAGTGCCTTCACTAGAAGAGAGATCATGTTCTGGGGTTGTTAACACAGCTTCTTCCCTACCTAAAGGTGTCCTTGATGAGTGAAATGTATCTTCCATGATTGCCCAAGTTGGAATTGTGGTATCTTTGGTTGGCAGAGAAGTTAAGTCTCTGTCACTGGCTTCAATCCCTTCCACAGTTATTTCAAGGTGGCCTACATTTCTTTCTTGGTCATAGAAGATTGATCGAAAATTTTTGCTTGTTTTTTCATCAACATCTAACTGTATTCTTTTTTCCTTATTATCCTTACTAGTCCCATAATCTTCCTCGGAGGGTCTGTTTTCTGTTGATTTTTTGAAATAGTCCGATGCTTTCAAGTGGACATCTCTTGGTAAACATTCGCAATCTTTCATTTCACTGTTCTCAGCTCCTCCTTCATACTTTTTATTTAGGTTACTTGCCTTAAGTTGACCTGGGAAGGAGCAAGATATTTCCCCTCTGCCACTCCCATGGGCTGGATTAGCGTTATCATCCAGGATTTCTTTACTACTGATGTGTAATTGCACTGATCCATCACTGGTAGTACCTCCCAATGAGGGTTTGATTTCTCCCATATCTGAAGGCTGATGACTGGACTCATTTCCTGAGGAATATTTTTCAGTGTGGTAAAAATCGCCCTTTAAGGAACTTTCTGCTGATGAACCTGGAGACAAAAGCCTTTGGGACAAGTCAGTGCATGCTTCACTGTGGCTTTGGTTCTTCTGTAACTCCTCAGGTTTATTTGGAATATTGGATGGATCTGATGACAATGTGTTCTTTCCATATTCAGAAGCAGCACATCTAGTTCTTATTAAGCGTTGATTTATCTTTTGGAATAAAAACAACAACAACAACAAATAATGACCATAGGATCTTTTCTAAATATACAAAATGAATTAGATAGGTTTCATTAACTTGGCTAGATAATTAGCTGATAGATTTCCTTGACTCATTTCATTTTGTGGATTTCACACAAACTCTGGAAGCCAGATGTTTTGGGGGGATCCTTGTAAGCTGTGACTTGAGAATGAGATTAGTAAGAAAAGGGGCCCAAATTAATCACTCTCCCTCCAGCTCCAAATATCACATTGTATTATTCAACCATTCTTGCTTGTCATTGCACTTTCTCTTCACTTTGGATATACACATTGATAGCTCCATGCTAATCAATTAGAGAGCAGCTTCCTGGGTGCCCCTTGCTGCATTTACACTTGCTGTAGGTGCCCCCATTACAGTTTCTCTTATTAATATGTTTTCTGCAAAGCCTCTGCAAACTATTAATAGCAAAACGTCACTCAAAGAAAAGTGAGGGAGTTAATGTCTCTGCAAATTCTGTTTTAATGACCCTCTGCCAACTGGTACTCAAATGTATTTGAGCTCTTCAGTGATGCCAACTGTCAGGATTTAACAGTGAGATGCCTGTGTTTTTTTTTTTTTTCTCCTCATAACTGACATTTGCATGATCTCAATAATTATATGCAAATCTTACGTTTTCCCCTTCTTCTCACATAAGGCTCATGTTACTTGTCAACTGCACAGCTGTCTTGTAAGCCAATGCCTGTGGGTTCCACAGATTTGGTTGTATTTCCATCTATTACAGAACTTCATTGTTTTATGCATTAATGTCAGTGTGGAGCAAATTAGCATCTAAATTATAGTTCCCTATTCATTTATTGGACGTACAATCTCAGTAACTTCTAAACAAACTTTTATATTTGAGCCTGCTCACTGTAATGAGGTGTATTGGTGAAGTATGTGATTTTTCTGGGCCCTTTCATTATATTCTGTGTTTTTTTTTTTTAAAAAATGGCGATTTTAACTTTCAGCCGGTGAGAATTCTCACAATGGGTGACAACTTTGTAGTTTCTTAAAGTTGGAGCAAAGTAAATTGCATACTGTAGTGATGCAGCTACCATATCACTATAGAAAAGGTAGAATCTGTGGGGAAGGAGATGAGCTCTATTTCTTTTCTGTTTCAGCATTGACATTTGAAGAGGCAAATGCCATTTTAATCTTAGATGATTATGAATCCATGTATCCCAATGATATGAACTCCAGTCAAATACAGAAAAGGATAAATTGCATTATGTGACTCATTTACTCTTATTTCTTCTTTTGTGATAAAAATGCTATCTAAACCACTCCACCCAAAATTCAAAATAGATTGTTATGTTCAACAAATGTGAAATTTATGATAACAAATTTAAAATTAAATTGTACAGTACTGAATTGTTTCCTGTTTAAAATTACAGCACAGACTATTTTCTTTGCACTTGGTAATTTAATACTTTGCAATAATATAGAACTTTGACATTCTTACAAGGATGGATGTCAGTTTTTTTTTTTAAATGTTGCTGCTAAATACAAGAATTATAGACTTGCAGAGTTGGACAGGACCCTAACACTCATCGAATCCCAACTCTCTCATTTTACAAACGAGTTTATGCTAAGTGTACAGTTGTCACAAAGATTAGAAATGCACATCAGGGTATGGCTACCTCTCCTGCAATTCCTACAAACTATTACTCAGAGCCGCTGGTAAAGAGATAAGAAATGAATGCCATTAATTTACCACTGCAGAGACCAGAAGCAACATACTGAAATCAAAGTGGCTTGTTGATCAAGCTGGAGATGCAAGGACAGAATATGCTGTGCTTTCACATTTGCAAATTATATTAGTTGGAGCTATTGAAAGACAGGCATTGCAGCATCTTTGAAGCTTAAATGGATTCGTCTTCTCTAATACCGTGGCAACCAGAACACTTACCATCAACTCTAATTCTTTTTCATTATGTTCATCATGTTCCATGTTTACATCTTTTACATTTTGATAACTGCTTTTCAAGTCTTCCTTTTCCTCATGAGAACAAACAATTGTTGGGATATAGGTATCTGTAAGGTTAATATAATTGTTCCCATGTAAGATTATTTTCATTGTAGGATTTAACAAAAGAGACAAATTTTATTTAAAAATAAAATAAGAAATACTACCTGCAATCTTTGAATTTTCAAAGTTATTTTCTTCTGATGTTTCTGATGATTCTTCCTTACTGTTAAAATGAAAACAAAACCTTATACATATTTCTTTTGGAACTAAATGTCTTAAGTACTTTTATAAAGGGGGGAATTCAAGTCTATAACAAATCAAATAAACATATACAACATTCCCCTTATTTTCTTCCATTATATTGTATATTTTAAGCAAAATTTGTCTTTCAGAATTTGCAACAACTATCAACCATAGAAAAAATTTTAAAGTAATTCACAAAATTCCATATTTCTAAAAAAGGTTATGCTGTTTATGTTGTAACTTATGAAGCTAAAGTAAAAATACATGTAAATATACATTATTCTCTCATTCATGATTTTCATCTTTGCAAATGAGAACAGTATGAACTGAGAGTCCACTTATGGTTGTGGAAATTTCTAATATTTCAATTATTAATTTTTTGCTTCATTTTAATCAAAATTATTTCAGTTGAACTGACATGACATTAACTTTCTCTCCAGAAATGGAAGAAAAAAAATCAAGTTAACTAAAACCTGAAAGGCAGCTAAATTTGTATTCAGTTAAAGACTTTATATATGTATTGCCACAGGCCAATTTTATAACCAAGACTTCAGATCTCTCATATGCAAGTATATATTTTCTTTGAAATGATTCAACTTACATCCCTTTTTCTAGCATATTCTGCATAGTGATTGAAAAAGATAAATACCATTTCCTGACAAATGTAATCCATTTGCAAGTGTATTTGTGGAGTCCCAAGAATGTAGATTTGAACAGGACACTTAGGGTGAAAAATGTTGTTAGTGGGGAAAAGAAAACACTGTGTGTAGAGTTACATCACAAGTCAACTTATCAGAAATATTTGGCCCAATATTAACATCCACTTGTACCATCTCTGCTGAATTTTCTTCTAGTGACCTTTCTCGGTGATTTTTCTGCAACAAAGGAAACCTGGAAAGTTGGCAATGACTGATAATCTTGTCATGATCTAGTATTTAATATACAGCAGATTTTGATCCCCAAAATATTAATTTTATTTAAATAAATCATGCACGATTTCTTCCATATTGACTATGTAAGCAGATAATTCAATTCTGTGTTTATTTATGATGCTTACTTTTAACTTTACTATGAAAATATTTGGTAACTTTAATGGACCTATAAATGAAAATAATGTTCCTATGAATATATAAGCATAATTTCATTAGAAAATGTCTGCATAATTAGTACTGACTTAATCTATAAGTCCATGCCATTGAATGAAGTCAATTGGTATGGAAAGATTTATTTTTATGCTGAGATTTACTTTATGAAATTTACATGCAAGTTGGCACATCTTTCCTTTTCCATGTACATAATATCTATGTGTTTAAAATATACAAATAATTTTAGAACACTTAATTGTCCCTGCTTCCTCTTTGTTCCCATAAAAATGCTACAAATCTCATTTGTAGAGAAAAAGATCACAGGCATTTAGTCTTCTGTTTTTATCTAATCAAAATGTTGTCAATCATTTCTCTAATTCAACTTTCTAGAATACTTTAAATTTTATAAATGATTAAGTCTAAAGGACAGGAGCCTGCTTTTTTAAACTCACTAAGAGAACAAAAGATTATTTGCCTGATTGTGCTTCATTATGGCAGCATCTTACAAAAATTTGTAATTCAGAAATGCAGGTGGCAACTTTAGGTTCAGGGGTAAATAAAAGGAAAAAAGGTAAAAATAAATGAAATTAAAATCTTAAATCAAATACCTATGAGCAAAAACTAATAGGAAATGTTTAAGATTTTTACAGGGAAGAGAATAAAAATTGTATCAAGAAATATTAAAGAATATCTAGAAAAAAAGAAATATACCATTTTCATAGATAGTAGAAGAAGTATGAAGATCCCAATTCTCTCCTACATTGGTCAACAGACTCAGCTTAATTCTAATCAAAAGTCCAAAAACATTTTAACAAATTATGAAGATATAGTTCTAAAGAGAGTCTAGTCCTGGTTGCTCCACTTCCAAATCCAGCTCTATGCTATGGCCTGGGAAAGCAGTAGATGGCCCAAGCCCTTGGGCCCCTGCACATATGTGGGAGACCCGGAAGAGGCTTCTGGCTCCTGGCTTCAGATTAGCTCAGCTCCGGCCGTTGTGGCCAATTGGGGAGTGAACCAGTGAATGGAAGACTCTCTCTCTGCCTCTCCTTCTCTCTCTGTGTGTAACTCTAACTTTCAAGTAAAATAAATAAATCTTAAAAAAAAAAAAAAACCTGGAAAAGATGTTTGCACTGCACAAAAATACCAACACAAATAAGAATCAAGAATTTATTTTAGAATTACTAGAAATCAGTAAGAAAGCACAAACATTTCATTAGGAGAGAAAACCCAATGGCTAATAGACATTTAAAGGGTATAATCAGCATTATTAGAGAACATAAAACTGAAAACTAGGACTACAAAGAAATACCCTTCAGCATCCATTTACTTGATAAAAATGAAAAAGTCCACCAAGAGTTGTTTGTTCTATTGGTGGAGACACCGGCGTTTTTGGTATCAGAGTGCCTGGGTTTGATACCCAGCTCTGACTCCTGATTCCAGCATCCTGCCAGTGCAGAACCCGAGAAACAGTGGAGATTGCTCAGGTAACTGGATTCCAGTCATCCATTTGGGAGACTGGAATTGAGTTTCCCTCTGCTGGCTTCAGCCTGGCCCAGCCTTGGCTATTGTGAGCAGTTGAGAAGTAAAACTGCAGATGAGAGTTCTCTCTCTCGCTTCCTCTCAAATAAATAAAAATTAAAATTTTTTTACCTATCAACACCAAGAGTTGGAGATGATTTGGGGCCATAGGCTTTCTCTCACATTGCTGGTAGAAAAATAAATAGAGGAGACCTTTTTAGAGAATAGTTTGACTGAAATAATCACCTAAAATTTGATATTTATATAATTATAATGATCACTACATCTACTATTGAGTATATAGATCTATGAAATTCTTGCATATACTACTGAGATAGTTCTAGGAACTTTTATGTTGGCATCAATATCAGCTCTTCAAATCTTGAACATAAAGAAATGACCATAAACATAATAGTGGATACAAAACTTGAATATCACAAACATGAATATTACATAGCACCCAAGGTTAATATACCACAGAGATACGCAACAGTATAGATAACTCTTAGCAATATTGTATTAAATTAAATTAAAAACTACTAAAGTAATATAAATGTAAGTATATATAAAGGCATGCAAAGACTATAATAAAAAGTATACAAAAAGAAGAGCATTGGGCCTGAATTGTGGTGTACTGGTTAAGCCACTGCTTGTGATACCGGTATCCCATATTTGAGTTCTGGTTTAAAGTCCTAGTTTTATTACTTCCAATACAGCTCCCTTCTAAAGCACATGGGAAAGAAGGAGATGATGGTCCAAGTACTTGAACCACTAAACCCACACGAGAGACCCAGATGGAGTTCCAGGATCCTGCCTTCAGCAGGAAATGACTGGGCCACTGCAGCCATTTGAAGAGTGAACCAGCAGATGGAAGATCTCTCCCTTCCTTCCTTCCTTCCTTCCTTCCTTCCTTCCTTCCTTCCTTCCTTCCTTCCTCCCTTCCTCCCTTCCTCCCTTCCTCCCTTCCTCCCTTCCTCCCTTCCTCCCTTCCTCCCTTCCTCCCTTCCTCCCTTCCTCCCTCTCTCTCTTTCTCTCTTTCTCTCTTTCTTTGACAGGCAGTGTGGACAGTGAGAGAGAGAGACAGAGAGAAAGGTCTTCCTTTGCTGTTGGTTCACCCTCCAATGGCCGCCGCAGCCGGCACGCTGCAGCTGGCGCATCGCGCTGATCCGATGGCAGGAGCCAGGTACTTCTCTTGGTCTCCCATGCGGGTGCAGGGCCCAAGCACTTGGGCCATCCTCCACTGCCCTCCCTGGCCACAGCAGAGAGCTGGCCTGGAAGAGGGGCAACCGGGACAGAATCCGGTGCCCTGACCAGGACTAGAACCCGGTGTGCAGGCGCCACAAGGCGGAGGATTAGCCTAGTGAGCCGCGGTGTTGGCTCGCTCGCTCTTTCTCTCTCTCTCTTCCTTCCTTCCTTCCTTCCTTCCTTCCTTCCTTCCTTCCTTCCTTCCTTCCTGTCACTCTCTCTCCCTGCCTTTCAAATAATAAAATAATTTTTTTTTTAAGAGAAAGCTCAGGGCTAGGGCTGTGGCGTAGCTGGTAAAATTGTTGCTTGCAATGTTGGCAATCCAAACTGGTTAGAGTCCCGGCTGCTCCACTTCTGATCCAGCTCCCTGCTAAAGTGCCTGAGAAGGCAGTGGAGGAAGGCTCAAGTTCTTGAGACCTTGAAACCACATGGGAGATCTGGAAGAAGAAGCTCCTGGCTCCTGGCTTAGGCTTGGCCCAGCCCTGACTGTTGCAGCCATTGGGGAAGTAAAACAGCGGTATAATCAGCATTATTATACCTCTCTCTCTCTTTGTCTTTCTCTGTCTCTCTCTCTCTGTATCTCCACCTTCCAAATAAATAAATCTTAAAAAAAAAAAACAAACAGAGAGCACTTAATTTTCTATATTACAGTTACATCAGAAGGGGCAATTTAGGGAAGAAGAATCTGGAAAGATGGAAAGAAAATGAATAGAAATCAGCTATTGTTTTGAGTAATTGTTTATGGTGCTTATTAAATTATTAAAAATATCTAATTAGCTCAATTCAAGTTTTATATGAATTAAGAAGACAAATGGAGGGCTGGCAATGTGGCATAGTGGGCTAAGCCTCTGCCTGTGGTGCCAGCATCCTATATGGGCACCAGTTTTAGTCCTGGCTGCTTCTCTTCCTATCCAGGTCTCTGCTATTCCCTTGGAAAGCAGTAGAAGATGGCAAAAATACTTGGCTCCTGCATCTATATGAGAGACCCAAAAGAAGCTCTTGGTTCCTGGCTTTGGTCTGGCACAGCCCTGTCTGTTGCAGCCATTTGCAGAGTGAACCAGCGGATGGAAGACCTCTCTCTCTGTCTCTCCCTCTCTCTGAAACTCTACCTCTCAAATAAATAAAGTCTTTTTCTAAAAAAAAAAGAAAAAAGAAAACAAATGGATTGTTCCCTGTCCTAGATTAGGTCCATAAATTAAATCCCACCCTGAAATTGAAAATATCAGTCACATAAATGATCACCTAGTTTTGAAGATTTAATAAAATGCTATTAGAAAGTTTAAAGGGAAAATGAAGAACTTGAGGGTTGATGATGACAGGGACCAAAACTATGTATGATTGTGATATAAATGAAAGATCATTCTAATTCTTCTCATCTCTCCTTTATCTTTTTTTTAATCAAGGGAATGTCTTTTCTGTCTTCCCTTTGGCTAACACAGTGCCAGCATCCCATGTGAGTGCTGGTTCAAGTCTACTTCAAATCCAGCTGTCTGCTAATGTGCCAGGGAAAACAGTGGAAGATGGCCCAAATGCTTGGGCCCCTGCACCTATATGGGAGACCTGGAAGAAGTTCCTGGCTCCTAGCTTCTGATCAGCCCAGCTCCAGCCATTGCAGCCATTTAAGGAGTAAACCAGTAGAAAGAAGGTTCTCTCTCTCTCTCTCTCTCTCTCTCACTTTATCTTTTTAAGATTTTATTTATTTATTTGAGAGGTAGAGTTACAGACAGTGAGTGGGAGAGACAGAGAGAATGGTCTTCCTTCCGTTGGTTCACTCCCCAGATGGCAGCAACAGCAAGAGCTGCACAAGAATCCAGGAGCCAGGTGCCTCTTCCCAGTCTTCCATGGGGATGCAGGGACTCAAGCACTTGGACCATCTTCCACTGCTTTCACAGGCCATAGTAGAGAGCTGGATTGGAAGAAGGGCAGTTGGGACTAGAACCAGTGCCCATATGGGATGCCAGTCCCACAGGTGGAGCATTAACCTACTGTGCCATGGCGCTGGCCCCAATAATTTTTTTTTTTTTTAAAAGAAACCCACATCCAAGAATGATGGGATTTTTTAGAGGGTTTGGAATGTCAAGAGAAGGACTGGAATTAGTCTGGATCTGATTATAAAGTGTTTGGCAAACCAAGCAAAATGGGGCTGAATTCTTTAGGTACTTTTTAACCTGTGGAGCAGGGCAGCTAAATGGGAGAGAGAAATAGTTGGATTAACTTTCGAGGACCTATCTCTGGAAATTAGGTGAAGGAGAGTCTGATGAGAGAGCCACAGTGCAGCAGGAGGGGTAGGTCACAAGCTCCTACAACCTTGTAGGGACAAAATGATGATGGTTAAGGATGACAATGATGAGGAAAGAGAGGAAGCACATTCAAAGTATAACTTTTGAAGTAGTATCAATAGGATTTATTGTCAAGTTCTTGTACATAGTTTTTCCATTGCCTCCTTCTGCCTAACCTTGGCGGTATATGTGAGAATTAGAAATCTGCTTTGTTGCCGCTGCCAGGACCCAGGTCAGAGAGAGGTAAGTCTGGTAGCCAACTGAGGGCTTCTGCAAGTAAATCAGATCTTGAATTAGTCTCCGGGTGGTTTCTGAAGTCGTCCAAGATGGGTAATCTTTTCAAGTGTCCTTGTAGACACTTCTTTCAGCCTTCCTCCCTAATCTGTAGTACACATGCTTAGCTATTAGAGCATAAAAGTATACCGATGTTTCTGGTTTTTATCCTAATCCTTCACTGGGAAACATAAATTGTCTCTTCATCCACATTCTGTTTAGCTTGACTCTAAGTAGTTCTTGACAGACTACTTTACACTAATTTTGGACATTTCTAAGGAAGCAGAAGTCAAGTCTACATAGAAACTCTAAGCGTCTTAATTGTTCAAATGACCTGCTACCTCTGCTCCCCATTCTCACATGAAGACTATAACTGCAATATAACAATAGCTCCCAGAATTGACTTTCATATCAGAAACATTGACCTTACCTATAATCCTAATTAATACACCTGTGCATGCAGAAAAGGAGGGAGTATAGAGAATGTTGATGCTAAGAATTTCTTTAAGTGATTTTGCTGTGAGGCCATATTTGCACACTACTGACATAGACCCCAATGTATTAGAGTGTATAAAGACCATTGAATTTAGCTACACAGATTGTCCCTCCCTGCATGATAGGCAGTTGAAATAGTCATTCCCTTAGATGTACTTCTTGGTCCTAAACCGAGTTATCTTATTTCCTGCTATTTTTTAAAAAAATATTTATTTATTTATTAGAAAGACAGTTACAGAGAGAGAGGGAAAAACAGAGAAAGAGATCTTCCATCCTCTGTTTCACTCCCCAAATGGCTGCAACATACAGGGCTGGGCCAAGCCAAAGCCAAGAGCCAGGAGTTTCATCCAGGTCTCCCACATGGGTGGCATGGGCTGAAGTAATTGGGCCATCTTCTACTGGTTTTCCCAGGCCATGAACAGGGAGTTGGATCAGAAGAGGAGCAGATGGAACACAAACTGCCGCCTATATGTGATGTCGGCATCACAGGTAGCATCTTTACCTGCTATACCACAACATTGCCCCTTCCTGCTATTTTTGTATGAACTTAACACGTTTTACTATCTCACACAATACTTATGATGGGGGAGAAATAAAGGATGATGCAAGCACTTCTAATTTGAGAATTTAAAAGGTGGAACTGTCATAACTTGAGAAAGAATTTAGAAAAATGAACAAAGAAAAGAAGATGAGTTTCACTGATGGGAATGTGTTAAGCTTCAAAGATCTTTGACTAATGGTAAATAACAATCAGTGCTTCATGAATGAAAACCGCTGATTGTATCATTTTATCATTACCTGTATCATGATCACATCATTTATCTGTATCATGACTGTATTATTTATCATTGCACAAAGACTTATATTATCTTTGCAAGTAGAGGTAAATGTACCCCCTCTTCAAAGAAATGAGACCAAATACTGAAAATTTTGTGATAAACAAAAGGAGACACTAAATAAATATGTGCTGAACACAGAATGAAGTGAAAGGTTTTAGCCAGAAGTTAAGCTTACTTAACATAATAGTAATTTTAAATGTATAGCGATCCACATTCATTCACTGAGTCATCATCTTACAAATATTTGAGTATCCACACACTTCCAGATGTTGCACAAGATCATCGTAATCAAAAATAGTTCCTTCCCTGGAGGCACTCACAGTCTACTTGTGAAGGTGAGCATTTAAACAAAGCAAAATGCCCAGCAATAAGTATGTGCTGAGCAAGGTGCAGAGGGAGGTGAACTTGCTTTCAAGAGGACTTGGCCTCTATGCTGAAGCCTCCACAAGAAGTGGCACTAGCTAGAGAAAAGGACAGCAGCAATTGCAAGCTTAGGCATCATAAGCAAATACCATACTAGTAAAAAAATTATTCTAAACATGTCATATAACTCAAAATATACTTTAGAAAAAATGAAAGACTGTCATCCCCAACACCAATTGGCAGTCAGCTAGTTCCAGAGATACAAACTTAAATTCAATCAGTGTCTCTAAAAATGTGGTTATGGTTCCCCTACATGAAAATGACCTGGAAAGTATAAATGCTGCTTCTGGGGCCTCAATATAGCTGCACTGAATCAGCATCTATGGAGCAGAGAGTTGGAATCTATATTTTTAAGTGGAACCTCAGAGTTTGCTGAGGTACAGTAGTGTTTGGAAACACTCTGGTCTAATTGGAGGTGTAAAAAAAGCTCTACAGGCATATTGACACTCTGAGATTGTTGAACAGAGTGCTCCTTTATAAAATTTAATTACTTTAGTTATTTTCATCTTATTTCAAGAGCAGAGAGACAGATAAATGGAGAGAAGTAAATGGAGAGAGATGCACCCTACAGATAGGGCTGGACCACACTGAAGTCAAGAGGCAAAAAAGTTCAATCTGTTTCTCCCACTTGGGTGGCAGGGACTCAGGTACTTGAGCCACCACCTGCTATCTCCCAGGGTGCACATCAGTAGGAAGCTGGACTGGAAGCAGAGGAACCAGGACTAGAATCAGGTGTTCCTATATGGAATGTAGGCATTCCATGCTGCAATTTAACTGCTGCATGAAATGCCCACCACAAGAAGTGCTGCTTTATGCCACAGACTTTTCAGCAAGTTACACCCCATTTTGCTAAGGCAGCTGCAAATCTATGTGCAAAATAAGACAATTCTTTATGCTTCTTAGGCATACCCAGAAAATACAAAATGCATTGAAGAGTAGACCAATCTTACATGCCTTAGACAATAAAATGATGAAACATTAATGGCAAAGGAATTAAAAGGTATTTTTAACCTATTTAATCAGCTCTTAAGCAAACAGCGATTTGTGTCTCCAAGTCAGCTGTTATTAGTTCAGAATTTTGAGTTCTACAAACTCTTTACACTTGCACCCCATGCAACTTACAGAAAGTTTACTCTTCAGACCAAATTCCTGTGATGCATAAAGATCAGGAATCTGTAGGGAACTTCATAATTGATTGGTGGCATTCCATCATTTTATAGACAAAAAAATTAAATCCCAGTTTAACAATATGGCAGAAGTAACACAAGATAGCAAATAACAAAGTTATAACTAGATTCAATTATCTTGGTCACCATGCCAGTGTTCCTTCCATTGAGAATTAATTCGCAATGAGAAAGAATAGAGACAATAGGATGCAAACTGTCCTTTCATTATTTCACACTTACTAAGCCAATTACTAATATGGGCCAGACAAGATTTAACTTCCTTAAGCTGTATTTTTCTCCAAAATATTGAGCAATTATTAATCATATTTTTCAAGCCATACTGTGTATAATGTCTGTTATTATTATTATTATTAATGAAAGATACTAAATAATACCATGGCAATCACTTGTTCTTTATTACCACAGAAACAAACTCTCATGCTATATTACCTATATTTTATATGTATCTAAATATCTATATTTTAATATTTATGGCACTCTCATAATCTAATTTGCAAGCTATTTTAAGAGTAAAATTTGCAGTGCTTGGTAACATACATGCTTAACCTTTTTGAATATGCCCTTATTATCAGAAGAACATCCTCCTACCCCAAAATTAGTTGACTTTCAGTGAAAGTAAACTTTTTTTTTTTGGACAGGCAGAGTGGACAGTGAGAGAGACAGAGAGAAAGGTCTTCCTTTGCCGTTGGTTCACCCTCCAATGCCCACCGTGGCTGGTGCGCTGCGGCCAGCACACCGCGCTGATCTGAAGCCAGGAGCCAGGTGCTTCTCCTGGTCTTCCATGCGGGTGCAGGGCCCAAGCACTTGGGCCATCCTCCACTGCACCCCTGGGCCACAGCAGAGAGCTGGCCTGGAAGAGGGGCAACTGGGACAGAATCCGGCGCCCCGACCGGCACTAGAACCCGTTGTGCCGGCGCCGCAGGTGGAGGATTAACCTATTGAGCCACGGTGCCGGCCAAAAGTAAACTTTTACTTACAGGTATCCTCTCCAAATACAGTGTTCACTGGAATGTTAAATCACACTTTTTTTTTTATTACTCAACTGGTTTATTCAGTGTCAGGATTTAGGCACCGGGTTAATATCACTATAGTTTCTGGATATGTTGCAGTTCTGCTTTTGGAGTTATGGGTAATTTTAACACTGTCAAAATGTACTAGCTTTTAGTGTAAGTAATTATATGATTTTTCCTACAGTCCTATTATGCCATTGTGTTAAAACCCTTTATGTCTCTTAAAATATAAACAAAATCTTTCAGAGACCTGTTCCACAAAATTTAAGTCTGAGGAGAGGGAATTATTCAACCAGTTAGGGCGAATGGCAGGATTAAGTCGTCTCAGCAATATGTAACTCTCCAAGAGAAGTCAAAATGTTGGCATAAAAAGGATAATTTCCAAAATAAGTCATGTATTTTGTATTTGTGTCTCTTTAATCCTGCCTGAAAGTGCTCAGAACTATCTAAAGCGGACTTAACTAGGATTCTTGGTCATCACCTCTCATCCTATGATAAACACTTAAAACATAAATGTTATACTGCTCAAGTTCAGACCAGTATCTATTTTTCAAAGCTGTGGTCTCATTTGATCTCTTTCATCTGCTTCTCCCATCCCCCAAGAAAGAAAGAAATAACTGTTATGTTGATATTTCCAGTAAAAATGGCATTCTACCATTCTTACCTTTCATATTCATTAAAAAACTGAATGAAGAAAATCAAGAATTATTCTTAGTGAGAGATAAAGTTTGTTATTATGTTAGCCACCTTAGACAGTTTAATATTTTTTCCCTTGGTGCTAAAGTACTAGTAGTCTTCTTTTGATCATGAATAAAACAAAATACAGAAAAGAAATATATTATCATAAGAGAAGCAATTGAGATAAATGTCTAATTGTGAATAGAAGGATCTAAGGTGGGAAAAATTTGAAGGCATTATGCAGAAAGAATTTAGGATGAAAAGATGCATCAAGTTTGGTTCCTTGATGATAATGCCAGAAAGGAGGGAAATGAATGCAGTTCTGCATCATTAACAGGCACAGAAAGAAGCAAGAAATAAACTTGAGGAGAAAAGCATCAGAATTTTTAAAATGGCTTTGTGTTCCTCTTCCGTAGCGAGTCTGGGGACAGATAACTGGCAAGGAAAGGGGCAATTTGTGTGTGTGTGTGGGGGGGGGCATCCCTTTCCTTATCTTTAAAGGGAAGGCTCTGGTTCCTTAAGGAGAACAAGTACAATCCACACCTGCTGACCTCCCTTTCCAGCACTGATAACAGATAAAAGAATTTCCTTGCTAAGATACCTTGGCCCTTCTTTCACTCCACCAGGCAGTCACTACTAATCAAACCTTTTATTGCTCAAATTGGAACCAATTCATTCTTTTCAAGTTTGATATTAAACACATGCCTTCAAGTTTCAGAGTTATATATTTATAGAATTAAGAAATGTTTTCTATGAATGTAATTTAGAAAAAGTTAATTTGGAATTCTTGGTTTATTTTCAAAAGATATAAATGCTGGAAGGATCAATAGAAACAACGTTAACATAATTGTAATATAGCTAAAGATAAATTCTCAAAAATTTCATAGTCAGCATTGTAAACTCAAATTTAATACCATAATGTTACCTGCATAATTGGTGAGCCAGAGTTATAATATCATTTCCATTATACATTATGAAATGATTTATTTCCGCATTATTTTATTAATGTCCAACTAAAATTTTTCAATTAGAACATTACCAATATCCATAACTGATGAAGATAAATAAATATATTAAATGATTTCTAATTTATAAACTACCTGATTACTGTTAAAATGTAAAAATCACAAACCATAGCAAATGACAGACTCCATCAGTAAACTGTAGCGAACTCTTCAAGCTTTCAAGTCCCTAAGAACATCCCATTATCTAGGTGACCAGATGGTTTTATTGATTAGTTTACATTTTGCATTAGATTGAATTACTATATTCCTAAAACTCTTCTCCATTTTAGTTTCTAAATCAGAATATTTTCCCATAACCTTGGTGCTTAAACTTGAAAATTATAGGACTTTGCCTTCTTAAGGCAGGAAAGTTCAACAGCAGAGGAAAACACAACTGAAAGATACAATCCCAGTGAATTATCTGGCATGTCTCTCTTCCAGAGTGTCTTCATGTTCTGACTCTTCATTTCCTACCAAGAAGTACTTGAGCAGTAGAGGTCCAAATCTGCTTTGTCTTGTCAAAGGGGTGGGTGACATTTTTTCAAGCTCACCCTAAAGGAATCAGGGTAAAAAAAACTTTTTATATTTAATTCTATGATTGGATCAAGTACCATGTGCAGTTCTGTAGAGATGTGTACTTTCTAACAAAGCACGAAATTATAAGGATCTAGTGCATAAGTAAGCAGAATCTTGGACAGCCAAGTCTGAACCAAAAAAAAAAAAAAAAAAACCTGTCGGTTGCTTTGGAATAAAATGTAATTACAAGCAGAATTTATGAATTTTAAGTGGAAGAAGACTTAGAGATAAACCCGGTTTAAGGGATTCCTCTGCCACATTCTGCCAATTATATTCTATTGAGAGAGAAATGTAAATGCTTTTAAGTGATGGATACTGGAAAAACTAAAGCATATACATGAGAGATAGGGAAAAATTCTTAAACTTATTGTTCTAAAGTCCTTATTTTGATTGACTTCTTAAAGGAAGTAATGTCACTCATGAAGCGGGTTGGTGACAAGAAACTAGTGATTGTCCAGCTAAAAGCTGCTCCCTCAAATGTCTAACTTCCTCTTCTCCACAACTACCCTACAAAGCAATCACTAAAAGCCTTATCCATCTTCTAAAAATGTTCAAAATATTGCCATGTGAATTTTTCCTTAAGAATATTAAATTTCAGGCATTATTTTCTTCATAATTTTGTTAATTTGTTTGTGGCTGTGTAGAAAGTCATTGTTAGAGTCATAACCAAAAAGCCAGTTAATTACAGTTAAAAAGAAAACGTATTAATACATAATTTCTCTGTGGAACCCACAGAAACCATCACCTACGCCAATTTGCTCTATAAAATACTGAGTTCTGGCACCCAAACTCCACAGCATTTGTTACATATTGGCTTAAAACATTTTTAGGAAAAGGTAATTTAAAATGTAAATTGGTATGTTTGGGAGGATTCGGAGTAAAGGTGAATAGAGAGAGGTATGAGACTTTCAGACTTGGATGTCAAGTCTTTCAGCAGTGACGTCTTTCAGGAAAAAGATCTGCCAAACTGGGACTGGCAGAGGTGGGGTCAGAGCTTCACTGTAGCCTGAGCTTTGTGCTCACCACTGCTCCTCAAGAAAAGGATGTTCTCACTTGGTTGTTCATTTTGTTATTTTTTGTGGGGAGCAAGGTACCAAACTTTGTCAACTTTTCCATCCAACTTCTGTGCCATTCCTGGTTTTTGACAATGAATTTCAAACATAAATCAATATTCCTCCCTTTGTCCGAAGAGTAAATTAGGTAAAGTGGTGTTTAATTCAAAAAAAGTAGAGGAAGTGCAATTCTTCAGTATTTCTCATGATTTATCATAGGCTTTATGTGTGTAAAAATCACTAGTTTACCTTAAACATAATTTGGAGTAACAAAAGCTAAAATATGAGAAACAAACATAGAAATATTAAGATACTCAGTGCCTTTCTGTTACTGCCTTAAATTGTTTTTAATTAAAAAATTAACAGGTACTTGACAGACAAATTTCTGGATTGTTATGCTATCAAATATATGTCCAGCATGTCCCCTATATTTTTAATTTTTTATACTATGTTACTCAGTTACTGCTTTTTAAGTTTTAATAAATGTTTAGTAGCCTCTGATATGAAGCTTGTTGGAATTCATCCCATTTTCTTTTTCAAGATATGTTTAGTCATTTGAAAGACAGAGTGACAGAGAAAGAGCAAAAGGCAGAAAGTGGGAAGGAGGAGGTGGAGAGGGAGAGATCTTCCATTTGATGGCACACTCCCCAAAGGGCTGCCTGGATCCAGGCAGGGCTGGACTGAACCCAGGAGCCTGGAACTCCAGCAGGGTCTCCCCTGGGGTGGGAAATCAAGGCCCCAGTACTGGGGGCATCTTTCCCTGCTCTCCCAGGTGCATTAGCAGAGAGCTGGATCAGAAATGAAGCAGCCAAGACTCAAGGGACGAGAGCACCAAAACATCTCCTAACCTGCTGCACCATAGCACTGGCCCCAACCCATTCCATTTTCAAAAAAGTCTGTTTCACAAGCATATTTTCCAACTAGTTCTTTTACTTATGTTAATCATACAATAAATTAATATGTCAGGGAAAACAGAAATATGACAAAATGAGCTGAATAGCTTGCATTAAAATCCAGGCAAGAATCCTATTACCAAACTGGGAGTGGATCTTACTACATTTGGAAAGTTTCCTCAGAAGACTTCAATACATCTTAAAGCATTATTTCTAAACTTAATGCCTTTATGAACTTACGTCACACATTAAAATCATCTTAATGCACCTTTTTGTCAATTCTTCACAATAGTATTACAATAGGAAGGGAGGAGAGGATACATTTAAAAAGCAAATGAAAAAGAACTCAATGCAAGCCTATTAGGCTACCTGTTGATAAGCATGTAAGAGAGTCATTAATATGTGGATCATTGACATGATGGGCCATAATGACTCCTCCAGGGACATATCAGTCTACTGTGTCAGAGACAAGTTAGGGATTCATTAACTGGAAGAATCGTGGCTTCTTAATATGCAAATTATTAAAGCAAAGCACAGAGGCATACCTCTCAAGTGTCCATATTTTGGGTTACACATTTTCTTTGCCAACCCCTCACCCACACCTTTTGTGAACTATTTTCTTCCTTCCTTCCTACGTCTCAGATTTCTTTACAAAAGATCCTATGCTCGTGTAAAATCTACCATTTCACATTCAAAGGCCTCCTCCTCTTCAGTCCATGTTTTTTGACTTAAGACAGGTTTAGGGGGCCGGTGTGGTGGCTCACTTGGCTAATCACTGCCTGAGGTGCCGACATCCCATATGGGCACCCGGTTCTAGTCTTGGTTGCTCCTCTTCCAGTCCAGCTGTCTGCTGTAGCCGGGGAGGGCAGTGGAGGATGGCCCAAGTGCTTGGGCACCTACACCGGAGTGGGAGACCAGGAAGAAGCTCCTGGCTCCTGACTTAGGATCGGCACAGTGCCAGCCGTAGAGGCAATTTGGAGGGTGAACCAACGGAAGGAAGACCGTTCTCTCTGTCTCTCTCTCTCTCACTGTCTAACTCTATCTGTCAAATAAATAAATAAATTTTAAAAAAGACAGGCTTAAATTCTTTAACCATTTTGATGAAATCATTTAAAATTCAGTACAAAAATCTGACTGTGTATATTTCTTCAATGTCAAACTAGTTTTGGGCTAATGATAGAGCAAAGTGAAAGAAGTACTTTTTTTTTTAAAGATTTATTTTATTTATTCAAAAGAGATAGAGATAGAGATAAAGATAGAGATAGAGATAGAGATAGAGAGAGAGAGAGAGAGAGAGAGAGAGAGAGGTCTTCCACCTGCTGGTTCACTCCCCAAATGGCTACAATGGCCAAAGCTGAGCTTATATGAAGCCAGGAGCTGGGAGCTTCTTCTGGGGCTTCCACACAGGGGTAGGGGCCCAAGCTCTTTGGCCATCTGTCAGGGCTTTCCCAGGTGCATTAGCAGAGAGCTGGATCAGAAGAGGAAAAGCCAGAACATGAACCACATGGGATGCCAGCACTGTAGGCAAAGGCTTAATCTTCCATGCCAAGGATAGGCCCCTACATACTTCTGATATTCATTTTTTAGCCACTATATTGCTCCAATCTATTCCAAAATACCATATAATGTTTCACTACCATTTACTTACCAACTTTGAGGGAAAATAGACCCAAGTTAAAAACTCCATGCACCCAACCATAAACCCTGTGTAGTTCTGCAGACATCTGTATTTGTTTATCATAAAATATTTATGTCTCTCACCAAGTCATCAATATAATTTTAAGTTACATACTAAGCTCCTCACTTCCTTGAAGAGATCACACGTAGATATTATGTGGTTAAAATATTTAAATAGAAAATAATTTATTTAAATAATTATCACAAGTACTTCGTTATACTTAGTCTTTTGGCTAATGCTAATTTCAATAGTAAATGCCAGAAAATATCCAACATTTATTGGCCCTACCTGGGTTCTAGACTAGAGAACATAAAATGTAAGCAGATTGAGAGATTATGCAAGAGAGCAGACAGAATCAAGGAAAGAGTCCAACCCGACTAAACAGCCACCGTGCGGACAACCACTCATTTCTGGAGCCTACTTCTGGGGGGGGGAGGGACAAGGTTGAGGGGAGCTCATGTATACAAAGATGATTCTCCCACCTGAAGACTTATAGCTCCTTAATTAAATGGGGCAAAGTTCATTTCCAGAATCCTACGATGAAATGAGAAGGCTCACTAAAACAGACGATAGTTGGATATTAGTACAACAGCAATATGGTGCTTAGCAGAGGACAAGTTGGGAACCGGATACAAATCCACTCGTTGAGGAAGCTGGGCTACATACTGATATTGTTGAAGGAGTCAGATACAAGAGCAAAATCCTGCTGTGATGTAGTGATTTTGATGAAGATGAGGGTCTCTCCTACGATTGTAACAGGACAATGCAGGGTGATGTGGAGCATTCTGAAGAACATTTCTATTAGTTGATTTAAAAGGACTCAGTTCTCCTATTGGTCATGATGCTAATTCAGAATATTGTTGGATAAAATTCAACATGTATTCATTCAATAAATATTTAATGTGTGCCAAGAACTAGGTTAGAAGTTAAAAACCCTAGCACAAACTAAGGTTAAACAAATTCTACCCTCATAAACCTTACCTTCTAATGAAGGATAAACATAAATCAACACTTTAAAGTCACAACTGTAAGTATCATGACATCCATTTCTTATGGCATTTATATAAAGGGGGATCTTACATTTCTGAATCCTGTATCTATCCCTTTGATGTGCAAACACAACAGGCTTTCAAAAAGGTTGTGGAAAATTTAATTCAAAGTTTATTTTGGGGCCAGCTTTGTGGCACAGCAGGTTAAGCTACCGTCTACAGCATCAGCATCCCATATGTGCACTGTTTCTTGTCCCAGTTGATTCATTTTCCATCCAGCTCCCTGCTAACGTGCCTGGGAAAGCAGTGGAAAATGATCCAAGTCTTGAGCTCCTGCACTCAATGCGGGAGAGGCAGAAGAAGCTCCTGTCTCCTGGCTTCTGCGTGGCCCAGCCCTGGCTGTTGTAGCCATCTGGGGAGTAAACCAGCAGATGGAAGATCTCTCTCTCTCTCTCTCTCTCTCTCTCTCTCTCTCTCTTTCTGTCTCTCCCTTTCTCTCTGTAATTCTTTCAAATAAGTAAATAAGTAAACTTTTTTTTAAAAAAAAGTAAGTTTATTTTGGTGCAAAAATTTTGAAACCTATGGATATGAAAGATCCTCAAAATATTCATAGAGAATGCTTACTGTGAAAAAGCTTGGCAGGGATTTTTTTTTAATTATTTATTTGACAGCTAGAGTTAGACAGTGAGAGAGAGAGACCGACGGAAAGGTCCTCCCCTGCTGGTTCACCCCTCAAATGGCTGCCATGGCCCGATCCGAAGCCAGGAGCCAGGTTCCTCCTCCTGGACTCCCATGCGGGTGCAGGGACCCAAGCACTCGGGCCATCCTCCACTGCCCTCCTGGGCCACAGCAGAGAGCTGGGCTGGAAGCGGATCAACCGGGACTAGAACCCAGTGTGCATATGGGATGCCGGTGCCACAGGCAGAGGATTAACCAAGTGAGCCACGGCATCGGCCCCTGCACAGATTTCAGAAGTTTTTGTGCACCAGAATAAACTCATCTTTTAAATCCATTTTCCATGAACTTGTTGAAGGACACTTTCAGGAATGTTTTTCTCAGGCATCTGGAAGCTATTTCTTTAAAACTTAATCAGGACAGGCAGTGTATCTGTTTCCAGGTCTCATGGAGAGATAGAATTCTGACTCCAGTAACTGCCAGTAACAACACAAATAGCCTAACCAGCATTATTCAGCATTTATTAATTTTTAATTTATTATTAATTTTATTAACCTTTAAATTTTGTTAATTTTACTGTCAATTTTATGAATATAAATGTTTTGTTTTATTAAAATTTTAATACTTTAAATTCATTTTTATTAATTCATTAATATTTATTTATTCTGACTCTATGAAGCTCCAGCTTCCATACTCCCCATCCCTGTAGTCTACAGTCCACAGTCTGTACACATTCAAGTTGAGTTAGGCTCATGCTAGACACTGCACCCTAATGTAATAATGTATCACTGATTACAATGTGTCCTTCCACTTCCACTACTGTTTTGAAAAGGAAAAAAGAATATTTCTAAAATTTTACTTGATTCTAAGTATAAATTAACTTTGCCTTGCTGTATAATATGCCTTTCTCCATGTGATCATAGGAGTGAAATATTTAATACTTTGCAAGCTTATCTGTGATATCTCGGTGTCCTACGTAACATTATTCTGATGGTGGAATCTGCAACTCACTACTATTCTTTAAGATGCGACCCAGAACAACTGTGACTCTGACCTTTCTTTACACCACTATTCTCACCCCAAAAGCCCTTGAGAGCTTTTTAAAAAACACCTGTACCTGGGACTTGCCCCAGACCTATCAAATTAGAAGCTTTGTAAGTGGGGCCTAGGAACAGGCTTCTTGTTTTCCCCTTTCCTATGGACTGCTAAGTTTGAGAAGCACTGGCTTTGACTGTATGAAGTAAGAGTGCTTCAATCAAAATATTCTGGAAGTTGTGAGTAACGTGAAATTGAGTACTCCACCTAGCGGCGCCGGCACACCGGGTTCTAGTCCCGGTTGGGGCGCTGGATTCTGTCCCGATTGCCCCTCTTCCAGGCCAGCTCTTTGCTGTGGCCAGGGAGTGCAGTGGAGGATGGCCCAGGTGCTTGGGCCCTGCACCCCATGGGAGACCAGGAAAAGCACCTGGCTCCTGGCTCCTGCCATCGGATCAGCACGGTGCGCCGGCCGCGGCGGCCATTGGAGGGTGAACAAACGGCAAAGGAAGACCTTTCTCTCTGTCTCTCTCTCTCACTGTCCACTCTGCCTGTCAAAAAATAAAAAATAAAAATAAAAAAAAAAGAAATTGAGTACTCTAGTGAAAATATTCTGCTTTTAGGATTTTTCACAGAAGGAGAAAGAGGGGGTATACATTATAAAACTGATCAGCACTAATGTAAATTTTATATCTGCTATTGTTAAGTCTATAAAGCAATTTTATTCATTATAAGAATTAAATTTAAATTTACTTTTCTAAATGTGAGAAAACTCAGGTGTTGTTTTGAATAAAAGATATTCATTATTTCTAGGTTAACAACCATTGCTTGTTATAAAATTGGTCATAGTTCTGAAGATTTAGACCTGGACAAGCAAAATGTTTTCCAGTGACTATACTATATGGCTAATTGCCCAAACAATTACTGAAATGTAAGCACCATAAAGTGTATTGCCAAGGCCACGAGTAAGCTAACTCCCATAAAAGAAATAATTAGATTATTGAGTTGAAAATAATAGAGGTGATGGGACAGTTATTGAAAAAGGCAGAACATGCAGCATAATGATTTAAATGCTAGTTCATAGACAATGCTGATAGTTTAATGTATTTGAAGTTTATTATGTGTATAAGCATATTTCACATAAAAATACCACAATCACATACACTCTACTCTTTTCCTTTTTCCTGATGGGGCTATAAGTGAAGGCACAAACAAGATTACACTTGGCATCATCACTTTTCAGTGGTTTGCTTTGTTTGTATGTATATAATGTATACAGGGCTAATTTTATGGAAAATATTTTCTTCTCTTAAGTACCCATTTACATAAACTTATCCAAAACATACATTACTAGTAGTCTATGTCTAAGATAATTAAGATATTTAAAAACAAAGCAATGGTTGTGGCAGTAATTTAAAGTTTTTTAAAGATAACTCAAGTGTGGAACAGCTTCTTTGATTACATTAAATGCAGCAACTCCAACAGAATTAGCAACTGGGTCCTCCAGTGGAAAAGATGACTCTACAAGAAAGGACTGGGGATCTGAATCGTGAAAGCAGCCAGAGAAGGGAGAGATTTAGTGTCAAAGACAAATTGCTGATTGCATGTGTTCATTGGTGCCATTCCTGCATTCTCCAGAACTCTCTAAGATCATGTGGGTAGGACTTGGCCCTGTGAGAAATCAGCCCCAGAGCATACAGGAGAGGCAAAATCTGAAAATAGATGCCAATAAAAACATAAGGGTGGCCCATCACTTGAACATTCTGTTTCTAAACCTGGATACCACCCCTATTCTAAAATAGATCCTCCAACTCTACAAAATGGTCCAGGACAGTGATCATGATATATTGGTGAGTAAATAAAACTAGTTGTAGCTAAATACACACGCACCACATAATTTCTTCTTTTTTTGAAAAAAAAAAAAATGGTCACACCAGATATACATGTATTTATACTAACAGGAGAAAAATGCAAGTTTTTTTTCTACAATTTATCCTCAAGTAAATTCAATCTGATAGCGTAAGTGGAAACATTGCAAAGACATTTATGAAATAAAACATGAGTTTTGCCTTTTTTCATTTTTAAGCATTCTTTAGAAAATAATTTAAAAAGCAAAACTAACCTTCCCTGCCGCAGAGCTTTGTGAGAGAACTAACTTCCCAAGAAAACAAACTGAGCAAGTGTTAGCTGTGGGTGGATGAGGTTGTACAGCAGACAGTAGAGGAAAGATCGCATTCTGTGTCTGTGATGTCAAAAACACTATTTTCTAGTCCCCTCAGAACCCACATCCTGAGGCAGCCATTTGGCACAATGATTGTCACCACTTAGGATGTTTGTATCGCATCTCAGAGTGCCTGGTTAGAGTCTTAGCTCCTCTGCTTCTTCCCTTTTTTTTTTTCTTTTTTTTTTTTCTTTTTTTTTTTCTTTTTTTTGACAGGCAGAGTGAACAGTGAGAGAGAAAGAGAGAGAGAGAGAGAAAGGGCTTCCTTCTGTTATGTTACTTCACTCCCCAATGGCCGCTGCGTCCGGTGCACCGCGCTGATCCGAAGCCAGGAGCCAGGTGCTTCCTCCTGGTCTCCCATGCGGGTGTAGGGCCCAAGCACTTGGGCCATCCTCCACTGCCCTCCCGGGCCACAGCAGAGAGCTGGACTGGAAGAGGAGCAACCAGGACAGAATCTGACACCCCGACCGGGACTAGAACCTGGTGTGCTGGCGCCGCAGCCAGAGGATTAGCCTATTGAGCCACAGTGCCGGCCGGCTCCTCTGCTTCTAATCCAAGTTCCTGCTAACACACACCCTGGGAGGCAACAGATGATGGCTCAAGTACTTTGGTTGATGCCATCCACCTGGGAAACCTGGACTGCTCTCTGGGCTCCTGCCTTCAGCCTGGCCTAGTCCCAGCTGCTGCAGATACTTGGGGAGGGAACACACCAGCGGATGAAAGACCTCTCTCCAAATCACTCTATCTCTCTGCCTTAATAAAATAAACAAAACTCACATACTTATTCTGTGACCTTGGAAAATTGTGTAAGTCTGTTTAATTATTTTGCAGTTGTCATGGTGGAGATAACCAAACCAGCCAGCCTGACCCATATCAGAGGGTTGTTGAGAAGAACATAAGCAGGGAGTCATTTTGAAAAAAAAAAAAAAAATTAAGACTATTGCTAAGAGAGAGATTTTTAGGTTTTTGGCAATTGAATTAGTTCTGTAGATTCAAGATGTTTTTTAAGATTTACTTTATTTTATTTGAAAGGCAGAGTGACAAAGAGAGACAGAGACTGAGATCTTCCATCTGTTGGTTCACTCCCCAAATGGCCAAATGGCCAAATGGCCAGGACTGAAATTGTGTTCTAATAGTGGATGCTGGTGCTGCAGTCAGTGCCCTAACCCAGTGTACCACTACACTAGTCCATGTAGATGCAGTTTTGATGATAACTTTTGTATAATAGCAAGCTGTTGTTTAACTTGGCTCCTAATTTTAATCACCAGATCTGCTTCCTTATATTTCCCGTATTTGTTAATGCTGAGACCCCCCCCCCCCCAGAGATCAGCCCTTGATTTTCTTGCTTCTTAATGAATATTATGCTCTTGGTGATCCCCACATGTAGACTTTACATTTTTATATTTATTTTCTGGTTAATGATGCTTTTAAAAACAACAACCTGCCTATTTACTCGAAATGAATGACAGAGGGAGAGGGAAAAGAGACTGAGAGAGGGAGAAAGACACAAAGAGGACTTCTATCTGGTGGTTCATCTCCCAAATGGCCATAACAGCAGAGATTGAACCAGGATGAAGTCAGCAGCCCAAAACTCCATCTGGTTCTCCCATGTGAGTGGGGCATTAACAGGAAGCCAGATTGGAAGCAGAACAGCCAGGATACAACCGGGCACTCTGAAATGGGATACAGGCATTCCACATGCCAGCTCAACCCACTGCATCCCAATGCCCTCTCCCACTGGCTAATGGCTCTTAAACTTTTATCTTTCCCAAACTCCAGGCTTGTATGTCTAACTACCTCTCCAACTGTTCAGTTGGATTTCTAAAAGACATTTCAAGTGGAATAGATTGAAGACTGAGCTTATGAATTCCCCCTGCTCACCTGTATCTTCAGCCATCTTCACATCATTTTATGAAAAACCCATTCTTCTTGGAGCTCAGTAACAATATTCACATCATTCTTGGCTACTGTCATTCTCTCAGAACCCATATTCAGCTCATGAGAAAAATCTTCTCTCTACCTTCAAAATAAGCCATTTGTCACTTAATTTAGCACTCCCTCCATTGCTACCACCTTGGGCACAGTCATATCATCTCTTCCTGGACTACTGAGACAGTTTTCTCTGCTTTTATCTTGCCCTCCCCTTACAGTCTATTCCCATGGAGCAGCTAGCATCATCCTTCCTAAAACACAAGTTATATCCTGCCCTTCTTTTGATTAAAATGCTTCAGTGGCTTTCCTTATTTACTTTCAGAATGAGAGTTAAGGAACTACAGGGAACTCCAATGCTATCCACCGTTGGCTCCCTGCAATCTCCCTGAACTCATCACCTTCCACGCTCACCCTCACTCACATGACCTCCTTGCCACCCATCAAACACTCCTGTCATTCCCTAGAGTACATGACTTGAATAGTTCCTTCAGCATAGACTTCTATTCCTACACCTCTCTTGTGGCTGACTTTTTAATTTCCTGATGAAATGTCACCTTCTCAATGAAGTGCTTTCTTCATATAGGGAAGCAAAGAGAGAATTTTCTTTATCTGACATAACGTTTCTCTGAATTTTATTTTCTCACTTGCATGTATGATCTCTTAATACAAATTTTCTTATTCTCATTTTATATTCTTTATTATTAGTTTTCCTTCCATTAGACTGTAAGCTACATGAATACAAAGATTGTCATTTTTTTCATCAATGTACTCATAATGCTTAGAATGGTACCTGTCATATAACACATATTCAAAACATTTGTCAAATAAATAACATTCTTTATTCATTTTTCTGATCATTGATTTTTTTTCTTTTTCATTTCCTATCAATGCAGAAGCTGAAGAACATAAAGCTGTATTATCAATGTTTATCATGTTAACCAAAATCTATACCTCAACCTTGAGGTCACTGGTATAGAATCAACCATACAACAGAATATGGAATCAACCAACATGTCCATCATTAGATGAATGGATAAAGAAAATGTAGTATATATACACATTAGAATATTATTCAGCTATAAAAAAGAATAGAATTCCACTATATACAGCAAAGTGGATGCAACTATAGGACAAAATGTTGAGAGAAATAATCCAGACACAGAACAACAAATACTCCATATACTCCCTTTTATAGAGCAGCTAACACTGAAAAATAAATAAACAAATAAAGCAACAAAAATGACATGTCTGTGTGTATCAGTATTGCTGCAAAAGTAGTTTTTTCAAACTTTTCTGTATGTGTTTGTCAGACCAACAGTTAAGAATGTCATATTACTATTGATTTAATGATGTGCAATTGCTTTAAAAGTTACTATGTAAGAGTGAAATGTTTATCTTTTCAGTTGATTATTATTTATAGCCTTTGCCTATATTTCTATTGAACTAGGCTCTTTTTCTTTGTTGGATTCTTTATTTAATAGAGCATTAAGCCTTTGTAATGTAAGTTAAAAAATATGTTATCTCAAAAATTAAAGATGGGAAGGAAGGGAGGAAGGTAGCAAGGAAGACAGGAAGAGGGAGGGAATATCATATTCTTAATTTGTATCTATCTGTGATCTACACTGAATCTTTTCTTTGTATTAAGATCATATTAATTTGGCCCGGGAAGGCAGTGGAGGATGGCCCAAGTGCTTGGGCCCTGCACCCGCATGGGAGACCAGGAGGAAGCACCCGGCTCCTGGCTTTGGATTGGCGCAGTGTGCTGGATGCAGCACGCTGGCCGTAGCGGCCATTTCGGGGGTGAACCAATGGAAGGAAGATCTTTCTCTCTGTCTCTCTCTCTCACTATCTAACTCTGCCTGTCAAAAAAAAAGAAAGATCATATTAACATAAAAAAGTAAGAAAAAATTTCATCAAAAAATACGTTACTCTATGCCAAAAAGAAATATAAGGCCTTGTGAAATGTAAAAAATAATTTCAAATATATTTTAAAATATGTATAGTTGTACTAAAATATATACTATATTAAGCCAATATATTTAAAATATATATGCATATATATGTCCATGTTTACATCCAAATTGGAATCTCTTAACATAGGATTGTTAAACCCCGTAAGTTATTGACGCATCGATACTGCTCTTTAATAGCTGCAGAAGCCAGTGTATGAAACACGAGAGGTCAAAAGCAAACTCGGCAGTATCAGTAATAGAAATAGGAAACCTGTTGGACTAAATAAATTTTATTATTATAAGATTTGTTAACAAATACCTGAAACTATAATAACTGCCATTGTCTAAAATCTTGACTTGTTTTGCCAGTTATCATTAAATGAAACATTACTAACACAGATAATATAAACGGCAAGCCAAAATATGAACTATCTGAAGAATGTCTTAAATATATGTATTACATACACATGCATACACTCAACAGACACCAAAGAGATTCAGGTTAAACAGAAAGCACACACATATACATGCATGTATTTTTTCAACAGAAAAAGCGGTGCATCAAGAATGGAGTGTAGTTGGAGGTATTACATGGGTATCCGTGTTTAATTTCCTAAATAAGTTATCAATTGAATTGGATGTACCAGTCCTCTACCTATATTCATTGACTAGATGAAATAGCTCTTAAAATTGTACACACACACACAGTCAAGAAATTAATTATATATTCATATGATTTCTGCTAGTAGATATAATATTAGCCTTTTCTACAAAAGGCTATATTTAAGCACATTTAAGTTTTAGCTAATCTCTTGATTTTAACAAATTTATTCAAAAATCTCTTTTTGACATCTTGTAAATTAGCTTGTAGAATTACATTCTTTGAAGAAATTTCGTTATAAAATTAAGTATCTTGAAAATACTCTATTATTCTTAATTATTCAGCATTTAAAATGTTGTCAAGAATCCTACAGCAGTCTTTTTTTTTTTTTTTTTGATAGGATTGAAGAATCAATTTTCCTTTATCATGTGGTGGTGCAAAGTACAGAATGCTTTAAAGCAGAGGAATGGGGACCAGGGTTGAGACATAATGGGTTAAGCTGCCTTCTGTCATCCATATGGACCCTGGTTTGAGTCCTGGCTGGTCTACTTGTGATCCAGCTACCTACTAATGCACCCAGAAAAGCAGCAGAGGAGGGCCCAAGTGCTTGGGCCACTTACCCACATGGGAGACCTGGAAAAAGCTCTTGGCTCCTAGCTTTAGCCTGGCCCAGCCCTGGCATTGCAGCCATTTGGGGAGTGAACCAACAAATGGACGACCTCTCCCTCTGCTTCTCTCTCTCTCTCTTTCTCTAGCCCCCTCCCTCTGTAACTCTGCCTTTCAAATAAAATAAAAATAAATCTTAAAATCTTGGGGCGAGGGCTGTGGCATAGCAGGTAAAACCACTGCCTGCAGTGCCGGCACTCCATAAGGGTGCCAGTGAGGGTCCCAGCTGCTACACTTCCAATCCAGCTCTCTGCTATGGCCTGGGAAAGCAGTTGAAGATGGCCCAAGCCCTTGGGTCCCTGCATCGGCATGGGAGACTCGGAAGACACTCATGGCTCCTGACTTCGGATGGGTGCAGATCCAGCTGTTGTGGCCAATTTGGAAATGAACCAGTGAATGGAAGACTCCCCACCCCTCTGCATCTTCTTCTCTCTCTGTGTAACTCTGACTTTCAAATAAATAAATAAATCTTTAAAAAAAAAAACCCTTAAAATCTTAAAAAAAACACAGAAGAATGACTGAAACACAATTGTACATAGCATATATTTTAGAAGAAAATCATTACATAAATAAATCATTGTAAAAATAAAAGAGTATGATACAGTCAATTGTATACAGCCAATTCAGTTATTTAGTTCGAAAGAATTGTCATAAGAATAATTTTATTAAGAAAAATATGTTATGATTTATTTTAAAAATACTTCATACCATATTTATAAAACAGTGATGTACCAAAGTTTTTCATAGTTACTAGTATTTGAAAATCATTTTTCCTATAGAAGTGTAATTGTTATTCTCCCAAGTTGATACCCAAAAGTTTATTGAACGCATTACACAGCTAATTTTGACACTGTTCTTATTAGTTTGGGTCCTGGCAACAGGAAAGATAGTGAAGGGAGCAAGCATTCCTGCATCAACCCTGGGCAAAAAGCTAAATCATCCAATATGGTAAAATGTGGACTTTCTCACCAGTGCCATCAACACTAACATTTTGAATATCTAAAAATGCCAGCAACTAGGTTACATGATTATGTATGTTAGCTAACGTATTTATTATAGCGGGACTCCCAAGTAAAAATTATTGTTCTTATTTTACTCCTGATTAAATTGGATGCAAAATATGATTTATTCAACTTCCCAAAACTTAATAATTAGAATTAAAGCTTGGAGTTTCATTGCTTTAAAGCTCTTGCCATTTCCATTCTCATGTGCTGTTTTAGAGATCTATTCTCACCCCCATACATATATACTCCAGATCTTCAAAGTCCTCATACTTTATAGATCCCTTAACACAGATACACACTCAAGTTGGCCTTGTGCTCTCTGCTTCTGAAAATCATCCATTTCCATTGTCAATTCAAATCCAAAGCCTCTCTGTGCAACTGACCTCAATGGGTCCAAGATGTAGATGGGCCCTGCTCTCCTGGAGGGCTTCAGGTGGGGAAGTTAGCCTACCAACGGATCTACATTTAAGGGGAGGGGAAGGGAGATAATGTATATTTACACGTGTACACACACACATAGAGATTTCAAGCAAGGTTACAAAATGAAATGCTAGAGTATAGAGGACCATTAAAGTCTGACAGGACATTGGACAATCAGGCCCACCTCAAGTGTCTGCCCTTGAGATCACTTCCCTTACATTATTGCTGTTGTGGTTTGGGCTGCAAACTTGGAACAGGGACAAGAGTCACAGCCAGCAGAATCAGAGAAGGTGAAAACCAAGTCAGCCATGTCACTCTGGTGCCTTCGTTTTTTGGCTGGAGTATTTTTGGCCCAGAGTTCGTTGGCCTTGCCCTGCTTTACAGGTTGCAGATGGGCTTCAGGTGGGGAAGTTAGCCTACCAACGGATCTGTTCCAGACATGGTTTCCACAGTGGTTCTTTTCAGCTTGGGCTGCAGAGAAATCCTGATTGGTGAGAACCTCTCGTGCCTCTTCTCTTAGAAAAGTTTCAAAATCACTTTGGGAAAATCTAGGCTTGTGGAGGTGTGGATTTCCACAAGACCATGAAGCACGATGCCCTGGTAGATCTCCAAGGGAACCTGAAGCTAGTTGGCTCTCCGTTGTCAACCAGCTGGCTGGGTCCTTTGATGGACCCAGTGCATCTGTGTTTTATGTTTCTATTGAGCCTTGCCAGAGGTCTCTCCCCCTAAACAAACACAGCTTCCACAATTAGGGTGCACTCACAATGAGGTAGCTTTGGAATGAATTAGGTCCCAAAGGCCACATGGAGCTATTTACACCTCTTTGAGCTATTTCTAGAACTCCAGATTATATTGTACATTTAAACAAAAGAAGTCTCACAATCCAATGGCTCTGATGAGAACATGCGACTCGGGCCTATCTTATCTTATGCCCCATTTTCCCAATGCTTAATGATTTTGCCATCCTGAAAGGTAAATTATCCGTATTCTTCAAATCATGCTTTAGAAAAGATTTCACTCTCTCCCATTCCTGAATGTGCTTCTATTCCTTAGGTACAAAAATTGAGGACTAATTGGTTTTCTCCTTTGGCATTAATGTTATTCAGAACTTCAGATCCTTTACCTGGCCAAATTATAAATACCATCCAATACCTATACCATGCTGTTTCTTTCCTTAAAATAATAAATTGGTTTTGCTTAATAAAAATGCAAGACAAAGTGAAGGCAATCTGTGTACTCTATAGTGAGGAGCAGAGCATTAGCAGGTAAAAGTGGGAAAGGAAAAAAAAAAAAACACAAAGGCACTGAGAAGGCCACTTCTATAGCCAGTACTCAAGGTCAGTTACAGATTTTAGCTGGAAAAACTACAATATAAGTAGTTCTGATTTCACTTCCATTGCATACCCTGAGGTTCTGAGCCTGGATGTGGTGCCTTCTCTCTCCAACATTGCTCTTTACCCTGTTAGGCCTTTTCCTTTGGGACCTCCTCTCCTTGTCTTCACAGGACCCCTGTCTCCATGATTCTCAGTGGCACATTGCCACCTAAAAACACAGGACTGACACATGGGTCCTTGTTCAATGCTTGTAAAATGAACTTTGAAGCTGATCAAGGAAACCTATGATGTCTGAAGAAATACAGGTCTATAGAATTAAGAAACAAGTTAGTTGAATGAGATTTGATCATGAAAATGCCAATTATGATAGTTAGCCATTGATGACTATTTTATATGTGTCCAACTCTTTAGTGGGAGATTTAAAGATACCATCTTGTATTAATTTAGTTAAATCATCACAAGACCAGGCATCATGACCCTATATTACAAGTGAACAATTTGAGGCTTTGAGAAGTAGCACATCCGTAGCCACAAAGCTACTGAGCATGTGTTTTATTGGAGTTAATATGTATGCCTGTTCTATGCCAAAATTAATGCTATCTGTTTGCCCCTTCCAGAATTATCCTTCACCATTTCACCTATCATGTGTGGAAATTTTAACAATCACTAAGTTCTATTCCAGCTTTAAGATTTCAGATATAAGGTGACATATATCTGAAGAAAATTTACAGTTTAATTAATTTTTCTTGCTGATTAAAATCCTGCAAGAGAAAAAGGAATGGTACTCCAAAACTGACATTTATGAGCCCTGAAAGGAAAGAGGAGAGAGACATTGAGGGAGCTCTAGCCTCACTTATAATTGTTCAGAAATACTTTAAGCTAGAGATAACATTGTCTTTTTACAAAAGTTAACATTTTATAATGGATAACATATGATGTGTCAGACACTATAGCCAACTTCTCTAGTTACTACCACACGTAAATTTCAAACAACCCCAAGATATAGTGCCTTTAATATCCCCAACTAGTAGATAAGGAAACTAAGTATAACTTACAAAAGTTCACACAGCCAGTATATGGTGGAACTTTGACTCAAACTCAAATGTGTTCAAATCTGAAGCCCATAATTTTAACTTGGAGTTTACAGTGCATTCTCTTTTTAGCTATGTATCTATGTACACTTAATGTGGTTTGTAAGTCATTCTGTCATAGATTTTTAAATAAAATGCATGGGGCATAGATCAGAATTCTGCTTAGTTTGTTTGCTAACACATACCCCGGTGCCCCGGTGCTGTATACGTGAAACTTAACAAGTATCCCTGATGTAGGACTTGTAGTGCAATTAAATACCTTTGGATCACTCTTAGTCACATGTCTATGAGTTATAAACTCTGCTTTCATCTTCCTCTAGATATTTCTTTCAGCCCAAAGTGGATGGTCAAGGACAACCCACATCAATTACAAGATGTACGAACTCTGATCCAAGAAAAATCTCCATAGAGAAAACGTACTGCTTGGGTGGGTGAAATCCTTCCTGACTCAATGCGTTCCCACAATTTATGGGATTACTGACACTTTGAGAAGACAACATTTTCAGGATTCTGATAGCAAATTACATTTGGTAGTAAGAGGAACTGAAGTTATAGGTCCCTTTCTGCACTAGGACAGCCTAATTCTCATTTTGCCTCTGACTTATACTGCATATTATTATTAATCTACTTGCACATATGAGGCAAAAATTCACATCGATTTCTCTTCTGTGTTTATCTTCTAAAAGAAATCACTTCCAAATTAGCCTACACAGGCAGTGTGAAAATGATCAAAAAAGAAAAAAAAAAACTTTTGGATTGTATAACTATTTGGAGAGAGGAGGATTTTTTGGAAGCTATATTTTTTGATCAAATAAGTATTCATTTTTATTTTAGCCAAGTACACGTTTTGTAAAATAACATTAATAAGATGTGCTATTTTTCCCTAACCAAATTCTTCACAATGAAATCCAACTGCAATATTCATTTAGAAATTTGATAATGCTCTCTTGTGTGAGTTTTAGGAATATTTGAAACCCCATTGCATATAAATTATATCATGGAAAAGCTGTATAAATATTCTATTATGGCACATGCTGTTCTAAGGATCTGTCAGGATTTCCTTTATACACTCCATTTTGAGTGGTATATAAATCAGATGTAAAAATTCATGTTGGACTGAAACTCAGCACAAAAAGCCTCCTCCAGAGGTGCACACTTTTTTCAAAATGTGGTTTGAATTATGTTGGTCATTTTTAAGTTATAGAAGTGCAGAAAATATATTTGTGGTTTTGAAGGAGAGAAATTTTTTCCATTTTTATAACTCATTAGGAAACTTTACAGGCCTTTAGACCATTTTGTGGTTTAGTTCTTCTCAGGTTTTTCCCCAAAGCGATATTAAAACTTGAATGGTGTCCGCTGTGAATCCAATGATTACAGTTCTGAATACAAATGTGTATGTGGATATATATAGCCATACAGTTCTTCAGCCAGGAGAAGCTCCAATAATATTGTGACGGAGGAGAAGTTTGGGCCCATCAGTGACCCATTCCTTGCTCTTGATATCAAGTTAAGTTTGGTCTATCAAAGAACCCTCTTATCTAAGGCATGCTTAAGCATGCATCGCTTGTAATTTTAAAGCTGTGTCTTTAACTTGCGGAAAAATCCATTGCTACTTTTATGAGATCTTTAATAACAAAGCATGGCTTTTTCTAAATTCTGTTTGGTCTAACCTATAGAGCAAGTTGCAGCATATTTGTAGATAGTCACTGACAAGGATCTCAATTGGGATATTTTTAATATATATGTGATTATGACTATAAATTAGTTTTTCAAATAGTGTTGAACTTATTTTGTCTGTGTAGCTAATATGTTTCTGTGATTTCATAAACGTCTAAGTTATTACCTTGGTATATATAAGGATGATTATATTATTTCTCTTAATAACCCCAGTTAAAATCTGAGACCATTTTGATTTTGACCAAGAAATTTGGCATAATTCACACAATCAACTAAGCTAATCTTTCAAACAACTTTAATGGAAAATAAAAATACAAATGTTTTATATGTTTGAATTTCTTCCACCTATGCTATACTTAGTTCATTAATGTATTGAAATAGCACATGTAATAGCAATTATTTTTCATTTTATGCATTAAAACATATAGCATAAAGCATAAAGAGGTTAAAATGTTCCAATGTCATATCTTGAATTTTTTCACTAAATATAGTTCATAAAGTTAGAATGTAGGTGTCTTGATTCTTAATACAGTTCTCTTCTCATCACTGTATACTGTTCTGGTGTAGTTACTAATATCTCTGGGTTTAGAAATGACTAGGAGAGACCACTCAGAAGACAATCAAACATTTGCGCCCCGGCTGGTGGAGCACTGTGGACTTTCCCTTTGGGACATGGTGAGGAACAGAAGGGCTCTGACTGTTTCTGAATGTTTTATCTACTAACCTAGTATCATGGAAATTAGCCAGTTCTGAACTACAGCTGAATGCCAATATTTTTATTTTTCATATTAGCAGGAGAGTAGGGTTACTAATGAGGGGGTCACATCCCAAATCTCTAATCTATGTAGTGAATACACATATGTCTATTTGGGCCTTTGTTTTATTTTGCTCCATTTGCATTTACTAAATTATACTAATTTGTGTTCTATAATGCTGAATTTGGCTATAATTGCAAATTTTTTTGAAATTCATATACTGCTCACATATTTATGTATCTCTGTTTATCTTTAAGGCCACATCTCTTATGACTTAACTTAATATGTGCCACTACAAACATTCCTGGTAGATTTTAGTGAGTTTTTAAGAAGTTCCTCGAAGCTTTTGTAGGAAGTCAACAAATTTCTGAGCATTAGACACATATTGAAATAAGGTTTTATGCTAATGAAAAGTA
Organism: Oryctolagus cuniculus; assembly: GCF_964237555.1. Lineage (NCBI taxonomy): Eukaryota > Metazoa > Chordata > Mammalia > Lagomorpha > Leporidae > Oryctolagus > Oryctolagus cuniculus. The sequence goes on from NC_091434.1 coordinate 149,208,619, forward strand.
TTTTGAAGCATGAACATTAAAAAGATATTAGAAATAAACATACTTTAAATGTCAAAACAGATTTTATGTGTGAGAATCTATTGTTTGAACCTAAGCAATTTATAACTCATTAGGCAAGAAATACATACATTGTAGCTCCCCACCATCTATTACATTATACTCATATTTTCCTCACATTTGCAGAAGAGATAACACACTGTTAGAATTTGCAGTGCATTGACCTTGATAAAGTCTGACACCATTGTTTCTGACATAGCATGCAGTATATTTTTAAATAGAATGGCTATTTTTTACAAGATGTGAAATACAGATGCCTTATGAAAAGCTTTTCAGATTATGAATTGTAAAGAATGAAACATATATCCTCACCTTGATTTTACCTTCAAGCAGCCTTTTTTTTGTTTACTAGGAGCTTCTTCCAATGGTTTTCCAGGCTCTGGCTCAGGTTCCTTCTTTTGACAAACCAATGTATAATTTGTGCCATTATTATTTGACCAAAATGTACCAACAGAAGTTTCGTAACGTATACAAAACTCAACTTTACTGCCATCTTTTTGATAAGGAGGAACCAATGAAATCTTGAAGGAGAACTGATCGGTTTCACCATCACACGAGTTAGGAACATATTCTGCCAAAATGTCATAATGGGTTTGCCAGTCATCTAAGGACATTCTCACATATACTAACTTCTCAAAAGAAATATTCAAAACTCGAATAATACCCTTCATACTTGTAGAACCAGGAACATATTCAGTTGACTCCAGCATTGCTTTCTGAACTTGTAGTTGTTGCATAAGATCTTCCTTTGAGGCAGGCAAGTCAAACAGTGGAGATAAAACATATTCTTCTGTCTGGAAAGCATCCTTTCCTAATTCAAAGGTGGTGGACACACTCGGTAATTCCCAGGTATCAAACTCTTTCACAGACACAAGATTGAATCCAAAGTTGTCAGCAAACGAAACTCTTCTGCCACCTGAGGATGCGGTGTGCACGTAGACCTCTTCAGAAGATTCAGAACCTCGTCTGCTCGGTTGAGGGGAGAAGCCAGGTTTGAAAATAGCTTTAACTTCTTCATCTTCACAAAGAGAATCAGACAAATTAGGAACTTCTAAAAAATTATCTTTGCTGTTCTGACCAGGTACTTCAGAAGGCTCCATTGGGCTCTCTGGTATCAAATAAGGGAGAACTGTACAACTAGTAGAGGCTGATATTTGAGATACTGAGGCTTAAACTAAGTCTAGTGTTACAGTTGACATTGCAAAAAGGAGTCAGATCTATAAATAGGCCCACTGGCGTGTAAACTATGCTAGCTTGCCTCCAAAGGCCTTTAATATGATAGCAACTATGCTACTCTCGCCAGTATGTTTCAGATTTAACTCTCAGTTTTTCAAGTTGTATTTGTTTATGACCTGGGTTCCAAAGAGATACTTTCGAATAACTTTTTTGTGTTAAAAATTTTAAACAAACCTTCAGACTAAAAACATTAATTAATTTATAGGAAAATGAAAAAAAAAATCCTGAAGCAGTTTTTACAAGAAAACTTAGACTTCTTATCAAAATACTGAATATCCCCTTTGAGCTAAATCAATCCTGGAGCAAGCAATGACAACAGGAGAGGATGAGAACAGTCATAGAACTGGAGAGATCCAGAGCCTACCAATAATGATAGCTCCCATTTTGGGGGGCTTCTAATGTAAAATGTTTACACAAAATGTTAGATAGAGGTGCTAAAAATTATGGGGAAGATAACATGATTTAGATGGAGAACATATCATTTGGAATAAACTGTTAAGAGAAGGCACAATGTAGACACGTAAGATTAGAATGAGGTAGATTTCCCAGGTAGTCAAAATAACTCAAGCCAAGTCTTCAAATGAATATTTAATCAGATTTATTATTTACATTAGTTCCTGGAAAAATACACACATGTCATGTGCTATTGACTTGAAAATATAAGTAGGCAAAAATGAGCCTGGATGAGAGTAGAACATTCACTTAGAATAAAATTTTCATCTTTGGCTAATTGCCAAACCAGAGGTCTCCTGTAGATTTTATAGCTTCTTTAGATTCTCACATGCTTTTTGTGTCAATTTGAAGCTCATGGCAATTTGGAAAAAACCTGTTCAAAATTTGAAATGCACATATTCTTTGGCCAAGAAATGCCTTAGATAAAAAGAAATCCTATCAATGTGGAAAAATAGCAAAGATAAACATAAATATATGTTCATGCAGAATTTTTTACTTACAAATATATCTCTAGAAACTAAATGTCAATCAACAAGGGACTGGATAAATGATGTTGCACTTTTGAAATAGAATGTTTAGAGTCATTAAAAAGGACAACTAGCATTGTGTTTGATATAGATAGATAACCAAGATAAATGACTAAATGGAAAAAAGAAAATGTACACAAATATGTGCATAGAGTATTCCTGGAAATATATATAAGAAAATGATAGCAATACTTACCTCTAACCCAGAGGTTGCAGGTTGCAGGGAAAGGGGGCTCTTAATTTATTTCATTTTATAGTCTTCTGTACTGTTTGATATGTTAGACCTTATCATTGTATGTGTTAAAATATCTATAAATTAATTTAAAACTAGAGTCAGATATTTAGCCTTGCAGTTAAGATGTCAATTAGAATACCACACCCAAGCATTCTGTCCCTGGCTCTGACTCTGGCTCTGGCTCTTTACTCCATCTTCCTAATAATGTGAACCCTGGGAGGCAGCAGTGGTGGCTCAAGTAGTGGAGTTCCTGCCACCCACCTAGGAGATCTGTATGGAGTTCCTGGGTCCCAGCTTCAGCCTCATCCTGGCACCACTTGGGGAGCAAACCAGAAGATGAGAGCTCACTCTCTGTCTTTCTTTCTCTCTGTCATAATTGCTTTACAAATTAAATAGAAAGTAAATTTTTAAAATATAAAGTCTGAAAGGTGACTAATTTTTTTTAAAAAAGAGAGCTCCAGACCATTGCTTCTTTCAAATGACAACTTCATAAATATGTTATAACTTACTCAATAATTTGCTTTGTGTAAAGTAGTAAACAAATTATATTCCAATATGCGAAATAAGTGATGTCTATAAAGATAAGGAAATAAATTATATAAGCTTTTTCTGATCCACCCAGCTAAAATGAGTGTTGACCACATGGATTCTTTGAGAATAGGAAATGGCTGTGGAAATAGCTATTCTTTGCGTTCTTGACATCATAAGTAGAAATAAGGCAAGGTACCTAAAATATATCATTACCTACTCAAGGAAATTAGTAACAAAGTACTTGATAAAAGTAATGTATATAGTCATGTCAGTGATAGAATAGTGAAAATTTGGGATGCAGTACTAGACTAAAGTATTTTAACTAGCTAGTGGTTTTGAGTCTATATCCTGGCTCTGTCACTTGCTGGTTGGATGACCTTCTGAATGCTGCTCAAACTTTCTGACCATAACTTTCCTTAATTGTTAAAATGCAATACTGGGACTGGCGCTGTGGTGCAGTGGGTTAATGCCCTGGCCTGAAGTGCTGGCCAGTTCAAGTCCTGGCTGCTCCTCTTCCAATCCGTCTCTCTGTTGTAGCCTGGGAAAGCAGTAGAAGATGGCCCAGGTCCTTGGGCCCCTGCACCCATGTGGGAGACCCATAAGATGCTCCTGGCTCCTGGCTCCGGATCAGCTCAGCTCCGTCTGTTGTGGCCATCTGGAGTGTGAGCCAGCGGATGGAAGACCTTTCTCTCTGTCTCTACCTCTCTGTAGCTCTTTCAAATAAAGAAAATAATTATTTTTTAAAAAATCAAATAAAATGTAATATTAACCATTAAGTAGAATATTTTAAATATATCTATCACAAAGCCTACAGTAATTGTAGCAATCACATTTATTCCCACATGTCTTTATAAAAGCTATTTCTAAGGTACAATAGATAGATGATTTGCTAGATAAACAGATAGATGAATAAACTCTAAAGAAATCCCTACATATAACATTAATAAATGATTTGTAATGTTTCTTTTGTTTTGCTTTTTAAAGGCTATTGTATGTAACACACATCTTTACAAAACATGAAATAGCTCTACATTAGAAAATGGTCCTGTTATTTGATCTAAACTTTTAGCTTTTAAATATGCCTCTTTACACAGAGCACTGTTCCCTTGATTTGTAGTAATCACTGTCTTTCTTTTGGAGTTTATAACCTTCACATAATTGTAGACAATTGACATATCCCCCCTTAGTCACCACTTAGCTAAAGCAGAACGATTTCATCCTTTTAATCCCTTCTCACATGTCAATCCTCCAGTGCTTTTTATCAATTTGTTACTCCTCCATGAACTCCTTCCAGCCTTTCTTTATTTTTCTATTAATGAGTTGCCCCAAGGTGACGGCAATATCACAGATCAAGTCTCGGGAGCATGGGAAAACACACTTGCAGGCTCAGTTTTGTGCCTTGGTGTTTGCATTTAGTTAAAATTCTCATTTCCTTGCTTCACTTCTGTATCATAGATCAAACCAGCATTCTATTTTCTCATTCGACTGTTGCCTCTACTGCAACCGGGCTATAAACACAATTTTACTCAACTGATTAAGATTACTGGTTTTAGCAAACTGAGAACTTTTTTTTTTTCAAAAGCTACAGTTCAAGTCTTCACCCATTCTACTATTTTTTGTGTTAAGCAAAGAAATCCTTTAAAGTTACCTTTTCCATAAAAACAGTGTCAGTCAGGATCCCAGTATTTAGGAAGTAGATGGCACATACAAATAATATAATTCTGGGGTGGGGGAGTTATTCACAAGTTTATTTATGAAGTACAAATGCAGAAAAGCCACAAGGACTAGTGTGACAGACTGAGGCCAATGACAACAGAGCTGTTACCATTCCTCAGAGTCAGGGAATAGAGAAATTATCAAAACTTGGAAGTAAGTCATGCCGTAAAAAATTTACAGGTTGGAAACCCGGTCAAGGAACAAAAAACACCTTGCCAGGTGTGATCCAGAAGCAATAATACATACAAAAGGATTCATTCTTCCTCTTTCACTAATATCCCACCAGGATCGGCCAGAGGCCATGGGGACCTAGCTCACTCAAATCCTGGAGCAGAGAACAGGGTGCAAAAAGGAAAGAAGGGTAATGGGCAAATTTGAAGTAGCAAACAGAAAATATCAGAGATTAGACCATATATATGTGATATGCATTTACATAACATATTTGTTACTTAATTACCATTCTCTAATATAATCTGTACACATATATACATATATATTGACATACTTATATAACTTAAAATATGTGTGCATGTCCCTGTTTATATGTAATCCATCTCATTGTCAACTGAATTTCTTTTACCTGATCTTTCATTGTCACTGAGTTTTGCAAAAAAAGTCAAAATGTTTAAGGTCTGTAGGCTCTTAGTTGGTGGAAATTACAAATAAGAAAGAAGTTTATCAACAAATGTGTAAGAAATAAATTATCTTCTTTGATATTAGTCATAACTTTACATTTCTTTCCCTAATTAGCTTAGTTCTTTGCAACCTAAACTCCAGAAACATGAAAAAAGAGTATGTGGAAGAGTGATTCTTAATGAAATATGTGTCAAAATCACTGTAAGTGTTCAAACTGCATAGGCACAGATGCACTATCTGATCTACAGAATAATTCTGGCACACAGATCTGGTGAAACTTCACAGTCAGTTGGCCTGTTGGATGTGCAGTAAGTCACTGGCATTCTAGATATGGAAACAATGATAGCTATCATACCTGAAGCATATATGCTCTTTTTACCATGGATACTATAAAATATTTTAAAGATTTATTGATTTATTTGAAAGGCAGAGTTATAGAGAAAGAGAGGGAGGGAGAGAGAGAGAAAGAATATCTTTCTTCCACTGGTTCACTCTCCAAATAGCCACAATGGCTAGAGCTGAGCTGATCCCAAGCCAAGAACCAGGAGCTTCTTCCAGGTCTCCCATGTGGGAGCAAGGGCCCAAGCACTTGGACCATTTTCTGCTGTTTTCTCAGGCGTATTAGCGGGGAGCTAGATGAGAAGTGGAACAGCTGAGAGTACCCATATGGGGTGCTGGCACTGCAGGCAGCTGCTTTACCCACTACACCACAGTGCTGGCCCCAACTATAAAACATCTTTACCAAAAAAAATGGCATTATGAGGCTGGCACTCTGCCTACACTATCAGCATCCCATATAGGTGCTGGTTCAAGTCCCAGCTACTCCACTGCTAATCCAACTCCCTGCTAATGGCTTGGGAAAATCAGCAGAGGATGGTCCAAGTACTCGGGCCCCTGCATCCACGTGGGACTCCCGGATGAAACTCCTAGCTCCTGGCTTAGGTCTGACACAGGCCTGGCCTTTGCAGCCATTTGGCAAGTGAACCAGTAGATGGAAGATTCTCTCTCTCTCTCTCTCTCTCTCTCTCTCTCTCGATCTCTCTCCTTGGCTCTGTATCTCTGCCTTTCAAATAATTAAATAAATCATTTTTTTTAATGGAACTAAAGTTCAGTAGAATTGTAGAGCAGCAGAACTTTTAAAGACAATTAGCAACCCTCAAGTCTAGTATTTTCACATAAAAATCCTCCAGAACAGCAAAAGACCTTATAATTCAGGAAGAGTGTGGACTTGAACTCAGTTCTCTCTTGCTTTCAGTCTTGTATTCTCTACATTAAATGACACATATGCCATCATTTTGTTTTAGAATTCATAATTAACAAATTAATCAATCTTTGAAAATAGTCATTAAAATTCATTTGTTCTAGATTTAGTTTATTTTCTTAATCAATTAACTTTGGTGAACTTTTTCTTTTCCATTTGATGAAAGCTCTCCAGGGGGGTCCTGACAATTTTTCTTTGTGACAAGGTCTTTCCACTCTTTTCAACCTATGCCCCTTTTGATGAATATAATATCCTATACTGTACTTTCTCTCCCTCAGAGACTCTGCTGTATTTCTGTTTGGGAATGACTGATCTAAGTTATAAAAATTAATTATGTAATCTCTTTAGAGCTAATATATCTTCTTTGCATTTTAAAAGACAATTACTTAAGGGACACACTTCAGATATAATATGAGATACAAATTTCTTCATCAGATGAAAATTATTGAAAAAAATCTTTCAGAATTGTTCACAATAGAGCATGCACAGATAAGTCAGTAGAAAGTATAGGCGTTTCCAGGTAAAGGTAAATCATTTATTTATTTATTTGAAAAGGAGAGAGAGAAAGAAAAAGAGATATAGAGACAGAGATTCTCTATCTGATGGTTCACTCTCCAAGTACCCACAACAACTGGAGCTGAACCAGACCAGCACCTGGAGCCAGGATACCAATCTGGGTCTTTACTGTGGGTAACAGGGACTCACACACTTGGACCATCACTTGCTGCTTCTCAGCGTGCACAATAACAGGACACTAGTCAGAAGCAGATCTGTGCTGCAAACCCAGGCACTCCAATATGGGCTTGCAGTTGTCCCAAGTTGTGCTTTATCACTGAGCCAAATGCCCACCAGTGGCAAACTTCCTTGGAACATTTAATGATTCAGTATATATCATGTTATTACAGAAGAGTTTTGCCATTGAGGGCAGCATTAGAGAAAAACTAATATAATACTCAAGCACCAAATGCTTACTTCATATGGACTGTTAACATTTTATTTTATTCCTATTTATGCACATATTATATGGACTGTTAAATTCCTTTGGCCAAAATAAAGGTACATCAATATAAAGCAGAGTTATAGCAATGTAGAGGTCTGGTGATGCCTAGCATATAAACACGAGTTCTATGACATGGAAGGAAATTGAAATCTGCATTGTCAATAGGGTTCTTACTGTGAATTGTGAGTGTTGCAAGTGTTATCAATAAAAGGAAAACGCATTATAAACTTAATATATATATATATGTCATCTGATAATATCTTTTAAATTGTTTGTTGACCCATAAAATACATACTCACAGTATGTACTTATAGATATTAAAGGTATAGCCAATCACACTGTATTATGAGTAAGGAGGCCAGAATTCTATAGTCATGTTTATCATGAAGAAACTGTATGACCTGGGAAACCACTCAACTGTTAGCCAAAATGTGTGGATTTTAATTGTGATCTCTTCAAAACCGAAACGTTTGTAAATACAACAAAATTGTCATTTAATTGTAAAGCAAATCTCTATTGGCATTTTACTCCATGTCAGGCACTGTGTTAGCAACTAAGTCTGCAAAAATAAATATAAGATAGAGAATCTGTTCTCACCTAGTGGAGAGGTACGCAACAATGGGAATTCTCCATTGTGATGTATGTCGCTTCCTTGTCCTTGCAGTCTTACTCATCCATTTCAGTATCTTGGGAATAACCCTTATAAGCTTGATTTCATGGATTCTTCCCATATGCTTCTCATTATCATGTTAGATTAGATTTTCCTTTTAAAGGCAGATTTTTTAAGTGCTTTATCAGCAGCCAGGGCCTATCTGTCCCCATTTCAAATAACTTTGGACTCTAAATCCTGCAAAAATATTGACTCTTGTAGCTGCTATTTACTTTGTTAATTGTATTAAGTATTCAACTGCAGGGACTCCAGTGTTAGAAATCTAACCAACAATGCTCTGGTAATTTTTCACCTGACCCTTTGACTTAAGGTGATGGTATCAGTCAAGAAAGAGTTTGAAGTCCAAGCCAGAATGCAATATCCCTTGGTATGATATAGCTTGCCTGAAATCACTGCTTTATCGAATTAAGGAAAAGAAAATTCAAGGATTTTTCTATTAATATTAATATAAATTATCAAAATATTGTTTTAAATTCTAACATAATACTTGAAATTATAACCTCTAATAAATTTTAGACTGCTTATTTGGATTCATTTTTGGACACATTCGTGGTTTTTATTTTATTCATATGTTTCAAATTATTTAATTGGGAGAAGTTTGATAAAGTATGGGTGTTTAAAATAAAATATACCTGTTTCCTTTTTTTTTAGCTGATTGATCTTGGTCATTTTATGAATGAGTACAATCATGCTTGATTTATTTAGTCGTTGTGAGGATTAAACTAGAACATGTCTGCAGGCCATTGTTGATAGTGACAAATCAATTAAAAGCATTTTAAAAACTGTTTTATTGTTATTCTTGCAATATTGTTGATTTTGTTAACATACGTCTGTTATTGAGAGACAACACGGCTGTGGAGTTTGAGAACACAGTGTCTGGAGATGTACTGCATATCTGTAATCCTGCTGCTACTGTTTATTAGCTGAGTGGCCAGAGGTCATTGCTTTGCCTTTTTGTGCATTTATTTCCCCATCTGTGAAGCAGGACTAATAGGAGTTCCTACCTGAAATGGTGATAAGAAGGATCAATTGCGTTAATTCATTAAAAGCTTTTGAAACAATGAGATTATAAATATCAGTTCAAATTACGATGATTAAAAATTTATAAAGAAGTGGCAGACATTTGGTACAATGGTTATCTTACCACTTGAGATGGTAAAATCCCACATCAGAATGCCTAGGATCAAGTCTCATCTCTACTTCTGATCCAGCTTCCTGCTAATACACACCCTTAGAGACAACAGGTGATGGCTCAAATAATTGGGTCCCTGCCAGCCACACAGCAGACCTGATTCAGTTCCTGGCTCCTGGCTTAGGTATGGTCCAGCCCCAGCTATCCCAGGCATTTGGAGAGTGAATTAACAAATGGAAGATCTCTTTCAGTTTTTCTGTCTCTCTCTTTTCCTTTGAAACAAATAACATTAATTAATTAAAATTCACAAGGAAAAAGATAATTTTAATCACATCTAGTGCAGCCATTGTGTATTTTTTTGTGAAAAAACCCATGAGAAAAAATATCTGTTGCATCTGCAATTATATCCTCATGCACTCCACATTATGTAATTGAAAGGATGGATGAATGAATGAATGAATGGGTGGTAGGTAGAATGAATGAATTTCACATATGTCTTCATCTTCCTAGTATTCTATTAATGATATCTTTTGTTGCAATTTCTGTAATTCTATAGTAAAAATGCATGGTTATAATATAAGAAACTGAAGTAGCTAACAAATCATCACAAATGATTATTTACATGTGGAAAATGTACCAAATTCTCCATCTGTCAAAATATTTTATTAAATTGAACACTGTATTCTTTGTTCTGGCCATATAGTTTCCACGGTAAACAGAGTAAATACTAATGATTGCAATTGGTGATTCTCTATTATGTATAAATCTAAACAAGAGCAGAAGAAAACAGTTGCTTTAGTTGTTTCTTACTTTGTTCTACAGGTGTATGTCTTTTCTCACCATCACTCTAGTTGCAAATGTCTTGCAAATGTTTTCCTTCCTCCCCATTCCATACTAGTACTTCCTTGGTGTCATTGAAGTCAATAAATAATACTAGATGAAACAACATAAGGTGTGGGGGAAATAAAATTTGATTTTGGAAAATTAAGAGTTTGTAGGATTTTATTATGGGAGCATGCATAACTAGCATGAAAAAATTACATTTTTGCCACTTTGCTTATGGTGTGGTAAGTAAGATATGTGACTTAACTTTTTGTGGCTCTTCTGTCATTTAAGTTATTTAATATGGGTAAAAAATCAGCAATAACTGGGTTTCTCCAAAAGTTTCAAAGATTTTGCATGTGCTTTAGGCAAGTGCCTGGCACAGTTTTGGATGGTAAGGAATACTTAATGTCTCTGCAGCAATTTAAAGAATCAGCTAAATTTACCATGCAAGGAAGGATGCCTAGCAATGTTTAACGATCGGTAACACACTGCTATTTATTTTGATTACTTTATCAGGTCAGAGGTTTGTAATTTGGGATTGAAGTTTGCAATCAACAGGGTTTGTAGAAGGAAAACAGTTCGAAAATCCTCCAAAATTTTGTTAAAGTTTTCCATGTCTATATTATACCATAAAATGTATATAAAAATTGTATCTTAGGTTCCAAAATTTAAAGAATATATAAGTGATTATTGTTACTGGTCTCTGAAAATAATTATTTGACCATCAAAAGGAGTCGATCTAATGAATTAAATGCAAAATATATGCCAGTCTGTTCTTTTATGCACCTAAAATTTTAGTTTATCCGAAACTGAATCAGTATTTACTATAAAAATGTGTTTTTATGTAAAGTGAAAATACATGACAATGTTTATATGAATACATATACACATTATGAATATCTAATATGAATATTTAGGTGAGGAATAAATAGAACTTGCTTATTTTTTCATAAGGCACTTCCTGGTACAGTGAATAGATAAATTTAGCATCATCCTAAATTTTTCTATGGCAACTTATCTTTCACCAATAGAGTCATCAATTATCTCTAAATTATTTTGGGTTTTCCTTAAGAAGACAGCAAATTTTTTTTAAAAAATCAAGAAATAATCTTGCTTATACCAGTGACTTAGTCATAAATTTTTTTAAATACTAAAACATAAAGTGGTTGAAAATAGAAATGCAAGTACATTTTTGTTAAGTGGAATCAGAAAATTTAAATGATTTTCTGACTCATGAACAGTTTGGCAAATCATGTGATATAACCAGGAGTTTGTACTGTGTGGCTACAAGTTAACATTATATTGTCCTAGAGTTGAAAATTGCTTGGAAGTCATTTTGTCCAAGATCTACCCTTGAAAGACTCCCGTTTAAGATATATTGATAGGAATGCTTCAATCTTCAGCTTGGATGCATCCATTTCTAGAAAATCACTGTTACATAGAGCAGAATATTTTATCTTGGAAAAATTCAATGGAAAGCTTTTATTTATTTATTTATTTATTTATTTATTTTGACAGGCAGAGTGGACAGTGAGAGAGAGAGAGAGACAGAGAGAAAGGTCTTCCTTTTGCCGTTGGTTCACCCTCCAATGGCCGCCAAGGCCAGCGCGCTGTGGCCGGTGCACTGCGTTGATCCAAAGCCAGGAGCCAGGTGCTTCTCCTGGTCTCCCATGGGGTGCAGGGCCCAAGCACTTGGGCCATCCTCCACTGCCTTCCCGGGCCATAGCAGAGAGCTGGACTGGAAGAGGGGCAACCGGGACAGAATCCGGTGCCCCGACTGGGACTAGAACCTGGTGTGCCGGCGCCGCAGGCAGAGGAGTAGCCTATTGAGCCATGGCGCCGGCCCGGAAAGCTTTTATTTTGTGCTACATTTTGATTCACATTACTTTATTCATTTTTGTTTTAGAATAAACATTTGATATTCTCTTGAGTTTATTTGTCAATGAAGCATCCATAAAAATTTATTGTGCTGACTGAAGTAAAAGTTTTTAAATAGTATGTTCATAGGAAAGAGCTCATAAATCATAACTATGCAACTCAGTGAATTTTTTTCCAATGTGAACTTAAGCCATCAAACCCCAAGATACTTCAAAATACACATTACCATCACTCCAGGAAAAAATATGGCCCAATAGCTACCTCTAAAGGTAACTACTATCTTTACATCCATAATAAATAGAAAATATTAGTTTTATCGGTTTTTCTACTTAATATAAGTTGAATCACTCTTTGGTGTCTAGCTTCTTGTTACTTTTTATGAGATCCATCTATAAAATAGATCATAACATTCATTCTGCTGGTAATAGACATCTGTTTTTTGTTTGTTGTATTTCTTAGTTTGAATCACCCCAAAGACAGTTTAATTTATAGAAATATGTGTTTCTTTCAGGATTGTGCCAAGGTGTGAATTTGCCAGATCATGAATTTGTGTGCATTCAGCTTTAGTAGATTCCATCAAACGTTTCCTGATGTGGCAGAACAATTTTACAAACCCAAACAGCAATGTTTTAGAATTGGAGTTGCTTCATATGCTTGTAAGCAGTTGATATTGTTGGATTTTTAGTTGTCACTCTGCTAAGTGTATTATGGTTCTTCCTTGTGATTCCCAACTTGAGTTTTCCTGGTGTCTAACAAAGTTAAGTACCTTTTCATTTTTTGGCCTTTCGGATGTCTCTTAGCAAAGTGAACATTCATCTCAGATGATAGATGGTAGATAATTCAGTTTAAGTCATGAATACATGTGTGTACAGCAGTCTGTGTATTATTTCATCCATTATGTGACTTCCTTTCATCTTCTCTTATTGTAATGTCTTTTGATAAATAGTATTTATTTTATTTTTAATAGTGAAAAGCATATATTTAGAATTAGCCAGCTGGACTCAGTTCAGATGACCCCAATTTTGTTGGCAATATCCAAAGCATCATAATCAGGAGCCAGCTGAACATATGCCTTCTCCTCTCCGTCTGGTCTGACTTCATCTGGTGTTGACTTCGGCCACAGCAATGTCATAGAGTTCCTTCACCGCTTGTTTGATCTGGTGCTTATTGGCCTTGACATCCACAATGAACACCAGTGTGATGTTGTCTTCTATCTTCTTCATGGCAGACTCAGTGGACGGGGGAACCTGATGATGGCATGGTGGTCAAGTTTTTTCTCCGGCGGGGTGGGGTGGTGCTCTTCCACGGATATTTTGGTTCCTGTTGGAGGCATAGCGTCTTGGGCCACTGGAACATGGGTGATATGCAGATTTTTTTTTTTTTTTTTTTTTGTGGCTGTGGACACCTTTCAGCACCACCTTCTTGCGTTTCAAAGCCTTTGCTTTGGCTTCAGCTTTAGGAGGGGCAAGAGCTTCCTTCTTCCCCTTTAGCAGCATCTGGGTGAAAAGTGTATTTATTTTAAATATAGTCCATTTGCCAAGTTTTTGGTGTGAATCCATTCTGATTTACCTTTCACATTTAGATTACAGTTGATATGGAATTGATTTGTGGGTATGATGTGTGAGGCAACCATCTACAATGCCAGCATCTCATGTGGGCGCCGGTTTGAGTACCAGCTACTCTACTTCCGATCAAGCTCTCTGCTGTGGCCTGGGAAAGCTGTGGAAGATGTCCCAAGTCCTTGGGCCCCTGCACCAGCTTGGGAGACCTGGAAGAGGCTCCTGGCTTCAGTTCAGCACAGCTCTAGCTGTTGCAGTTATTTGGGGAAAGAACCAGTGGATGGAAGATCTCTCTCTCTCTCTCTCTCTCTCTCTGTATCTGCCTCTCTGTAACTCTGTTGTGAAGTAAATAAATCTCAAAAAAAAAAGTTACTGTAGCATTATAGTAAGTTTTCATATCCTGTGAAGTTAGTCCCGGATTTTTTTTTTCATTTTCAATATTTCTTGGATCATTTACTAACCTTTAAAATTTGAGAATCATGCTGTTAATTTTTAAAAAGATTTATTTATCTATTTGAAAGTTAGAGAGAGTGAGAGAAAGAGAGAGAGAGAGAGAATGAATCTTCTATGTATCTGCTGGTACACTCCCCAAATGGCTTCAAAGGCCAGGGCTAGGTCAGGGCAGAGCCAGGAGCCTCTTCTGAGTCTCCCACGTGGGTATTGGGGCCCAAGGACTTGGGCCATCTTTCACTGCCTTCCCAAGTGCATTAGCAGGAAGCTGGAATGGAAGCAGAGCAGTCAGACTCAAACTGGTGCCCATATGGGATGCTGGCAATGCGCATGGCAACCCAGCCTTCTGAGCCATAACACCAGATCCCATGCTGTTAATTTTTACCAGAAAAATCTACTATTATTTTATTCAGAATATACTGAGTCTATAGAATATTTGAAGAGAATTTTTATCTTGAGAAAATTCACATATTTACATTATTGAGCTTTCCAATTTGTTTACGTTGTTATCCCTCCACACTTTGCTTATTGTTGCTACTTTCAATAAAATTTTGTAGTCTGCAGTGTGGGGCCCTTGAACACCTATTATTTGATCCATTTCTTGATATTTAATTTGTTATGTTGGTGCAAACAGTATACTTTTAAACCAACATTCTCTATTTTTCCTTTTGTTGGAATATGAAAATCTAATTGATTTTTGTATACTGATTTTGAATTCAGTGATCTTACTAAATTCACTTATTAATTTCAGTATTTACAGTGCATTGTGTCTTACATCTACAATGGCATGTCATATATGAATAATGAGTTTCTTAGTTTCTCATCTTTATACTGTTTGGATATTTTCCTCATTTTATTGCACTAACAAGATATTCTACTACAATGATCAATAGTAGTGTATGTAAACAAGTACTCTTGTCTAAAGTCTAGTCTACATGTCAAACACTTCAAAAGTTTTCAACATTAAGTGTGGCATTTAGTTTTAGTTAACCCAGATATCCACAGGCAGAGAAATTAAGTCGGATTTACCTCTTAACATATATAAAAATTTAACTCAAAATAGAAACAAAAACACAAATGTAAGAGCTCAAACTATAAAACTTTTAGAAAGAACAATATCCATAAATGTTTATGTTTGGATTAAACTATTTGCTTAGATATAACAGCAAGACCACAAGTAACAAAAAAATAAACTAGACTTCAACAAAATTTACAACTTTTGTGATGTAAGAGACACTATGAAGAAAACAAAAGTATCCCCTATGAAATTAGGGAAAATATTTGCAGATACCAAAGAACATATACCTAGAATCTGTAAAGACCACTTACAACTCATTGGCCCAAACATAAATGAACCAATTCAAAGATGAGCAAAAACTTTGAATAGATGGTCTCTAAAGATTTATGAATGGCCAATAAATAAACAAAGATGTGCTCGACTTTCAATAATTAAGGTATGTGAATCAAGACCACAATGAATTCCCACTCCACACACTTCAGGAGTTAGAAACCAGTGAGAATGAGGTTTCAGAGAACTGAGAAGGCTCATGCATTGCTGGTAGGAATGTCAACAGTTTGGATATTCCCCAAATAGTTACATAGTTACCATATAGGGGCTGGTGCTGTGGCACAGTGGGTTAAAGCCTTGGCCTGAAGCGCTGGCTTCCCATATGGCACCGGTTCTAGTCCTGGCTGCTCCTCTTCGTATCCAGCTCTCTGTTATGGCCTGGGAAAGCAGTAAAAGATGACTCAAGTCCTTGGGTCCCTGCACCCACGTGGGAGACCTGGAAGAAGCTCCTGGCTCCTGGCTTCGGACTGGCACAACTTCAGCCATTGCAGCCATCTAGGGAGTGGCGCAGCAGATGGAAGACCTCTCCTTTTGTCTCAACCTCTCTGTAGCTCTGTCTTTCAAATAAATTAAATGAATCTTTTTAAAAAATAAGTTATCACATGAGCCAGAAATTTCACTTTGGATCTAATGCATAAGAGAAATAGAAAATCTCCACACAAGAATTCATCCATGATGCATATCACAGCATATTCACAATAATCCTAAACTGGAATGAACTCAAACATGAGTCCTCTGATGAGTAGATAAACAAAGTGTGGTTGAATGTATACAAGTAAATGCAATTTAGCAATGGATTAGGAATAATGCACATTCTAGCATGAAGGAACTTTAACAACATTATGCCGAGGAAAAGAAGTTGGATGGAAAAGGCCACATGTTATATTGTTCCATTTATATGAAATGTCCAGAATAGGCACACATACTAAGACATAAACTGCATAGTGGTTTTTCAGGGAATGAAGGAAGGGGAGAATAGAAAGTGGCTGCTAATGATCTCAGGGTTTCTTTTTGGAGTTAGGGAAATGTATGACAATTAAATAGTGATGAGGTTGCACATGATTCTTAGATTAAAAAATTAAATTTTCTGATGAAATTCTCCATTTTGCACTACTTTCTTGAATTTACTGATCATAGGGATTTCATCATCCATTTCTAATAACCACGCTTCTGTCTTTTCTAGTTTTCTTGAAAGGTTTATTAACCTGCCACAACCTATGACATTATAAAAGGAAGTAGAAGTTAGATTCTCTGTCCTTTCTCTGTGTTTGTGGACTTACTTGTCTGAACATAATTGTAGGATGATATTGCTCTTGTCAAATTATCTATTTCTTTTTTTTTTTTTTTGACAGGCAGAGTTAGACAGTGAGAGAGAGAGAGACAGAGAGAAAATTCTTCCTTTTTCCGTTGGCTCACCCCACAGGTGGCCACTACGTCCAAAGCGTTGTGGCTGGCGTGCTGCATCGATCAGAAGCCTGAAGCCAGGTGCTTCCTCCAGGTCTCCCATGGAGGTGCAGGGCCCAAGCACCTGGGCCATCCTCCACTGCACTCCCCGGGCCACAGCAGAAAGCTGGACTGGAAGAGGAGCAACCAGGATAGAATCCGGTGCCCCAACCAGGACTAGAACCAAGGGATGCCAGCGCCGCAGGTGGAGGATTAGCCTAGTGAGCCATGGTGCCAGCCCAAATCATCTATTTCACCCAGCTTTCATATTAGTTACAGCACTCTGCTTTGTTATGAAAAATGTTATTAAATAGAATATAATTTTAAAATTTCAATTCTTTATTGACTTTTACACATAATAGTTTCAAACTGCCTCATCTGTATGAACTTCTAGTGATTGTGTAATGGATAATCTATGAGATTGAATGCCAAGAAAAATTGTTTCACAGTTGATTACAAAGAAACATGCTGATATAATAAAAAAATGAAAAGATGTTATCTTTTAGGTGGTTGCAAGAGAGAAAGTATTTGAAAAAAATAAAATAGAACATATTTATAGGGCAATTAGGAACATAGCTAAAATCTCCTTTTTGTTTAAGTTGTAGATATTAAAAGGAGAGAGGACCTTGACTCGATCACAGACAGGTAATAAGAGAAGAGCATTAATCCCAGAGTTTAGTACCTTTTGTCTATCATTCCTGTACAATAAATTCAAATCCACTGAAAAATATAGGGAATATGGAAAGAGCATTCAAGGCAAAAAAAATTCTGTTCAGGCTATGGTTCATACATTAGCAGCTTTGTAACCCTAGGGGAGTATTTGTTCTAAAGTTTCCTCACTTTATTCATTTGTAAGAGAAAGGTGATAACAGGACTATTATGAACAATAAATCACATTTTAAAGGTTAAGCATAATGTTACGAACATAGCAAGTGTTCAGTTAACAAAAGTAGAACAGGTATTATGGCACAGCAGGTTAAACTGCCACTCAATATGTTCACATTCCATATTAGAATGCCTGGGATCCAATCCCATCTCCACTTTTGACCCAGTTTCCCACTAATGCACACCCTGGGAGGAAACACATGATGGTTCAAAGACTTGAATCACTGGGAGAAAGAATGAGTTCCTGGGTCTTGGCTTTGTCCTGGTCCAGTCCCAGGCTGTTTTCAGGCATCTGGGGAGTGGACCAGTGGATGGAAGATCTCTGTCTGTCATCTATCTATCTCTGTGTTGCTTTGCATTTCAAAAAGATAACTTTTCTTTTTTTTTTTTGAAATTCAGATATTTATTTTTATTATTTGATAGTCATTTTGGCAAAATATTTATGTATTTGATAGAGTAGCAGTAATTAGTTTAAATTAACTACATATTAAATTGATCACTCTGATCTTATTTATTTATCTTTTTTAACTTTTATTTAATGAATATAAATTTCCAAAGTACAGCTTATGGATTACAATGGCTTCCCCCCCATAACGCCCCTCCCACCCGCAACCCTCCCCTTTCCCACTCCCTCTCCCTTTCCATTCACATCAAGATTCATTTTCGATTCTCTTTATATACAGAAGATCAGTTTAGCATACATTAAGTAAAGATTTCAACAGTTTGCTCCCACACAGAAACATAAAGTGAAAAATAATAGATGATTTTTTAAATGATGATGAAATAAGATCAGACCTATTGTCATGTTTAATCCCAGTGAGAGTCAAGTTGGGAATTGATAATTTCTTCTTTTTTTTTTTTTACAGAAGATCAGTTTAGCATACATTAAGTAAAGATTTCAACAGTTTGCTCCCACACAGAAACACAAAGTGAAAAATACCGCTTGAGTACTAGTTATAGCATTAAATCACAATGCACAGCACGCTAAGGACAGAGATCCTACATGAGGAGTAAGTGCACAGTGACTCCTGTTGTTGACTTTACAAATTGACACTCCTGTTTATGGCATCAGTAATTTCCCTATGCTCCAGTCATGAGTTTCCAAGGCTATGGAAGCCCCTTGAGTTCTCTGACTCTTATCTTGTTTAGACAAGGTCATAGTCAAAGTGGAGGTTCTCTCCTCCCTTCAGAGAAAGGTACCTCCTTCTTTGAAGACCCATTCTTTCCATTGGGATCTCACTCACAGAGATCTTTCATTTAGGTGTTTTTTTGTTGTTGTTGTTTTGTTTTGTTTTGTTTTGTTTTGCCAGAGTGTCTTGGCTTTCCATGCTTGAAATACTCTCATGGGCTTTTCAGCCAGATCCGAATGCCTTTAGGGCTGATTCTGAGGCCAGAGTGCTGTTTAGGACATCTTCCATTCTATGAGTCTGCTGAGTATCTCGCTTCCCATGTTGGATCACTCTCCCCTTTATGTATTCTATTGGTTAGTATTACCAGGTACTAGACTTGTTTATGTGCTCCCTTTGACTCTTAGTCCTTTCATTATGATCAATTGTGAACTGAAATTGATCACTTGGAATAGTGAGATGGCATTGGTACATGCCACCTTGATGGGATTGAATTGGAGTCCCCTGGTATGTTTCTAACTCTACCATTTGGGGCAAGTCAGCCTGAGCATGTCCCAAATTGTACATCTCTTCCCTCTCTTATTCCCACTCTTATGTTTAACAGGGATCACATTTCAGTTAAATTTCAACACTTAAGAATAACTGTGTATTAATTATAGAATTAAACCAGTCATATTAAGTAGAACAGACAAAAAAAACTACTAAGAGGGATAATGTATTAAGTTGTTCATTAACAGTCAGGGCTATGCTGATCAAGTCACCGTTTCTCATAGTGTCCATTTCACTTCAACAGGTTTCCTTTTTGGTGTTCAGTCAGTTGTCACCGATCAGGGAGAACATATGGTATTTGTCCCTTTGGGACTGGCTTATTTCACTCAGCATGATGTGTTCCAGATTCCTCCATTTTGTTGCAAATGACTGGATTTTGTTGTTTCTAACTGCGGTATAGTATTCTAAAGAGTACATATCCCATAATTTCTTTATCCAGTCTACCGTTGATGGGCATTTAGGTTGGTTCCAGGTCTTGGCTATTGTGAATTGTGCTGCGATAAACATTAGGGTGCAGACCATTTTTTTGTTTGCCAATTTAAATTCCTTAGGGTAAATCCCAAGGAGTGGGATGGCTGGGTCAAACGGTAGGGTTATATTCAGGTTTCTGAGGAATCTCCAGACTGACTTCCATAGTGACTTGACCAGTTTGCATTCCCACCAACAGTGGGTTAGTGTCCCTTTTTCCCCACATCCTCGCCAGCATCTGTTATTGGTAGATTTCTGTATGTGAGCCATTCTAACCGGGGTGAGGTGAAACCTCATTGTGGTTTTGATTTGCATTTCCCTGATTGCTAATGACCTTGAACATTTTTTCATGTGCCTGTTGGCCATTTGGATTTCCTCTTTTGAAAAATGTCTATTGAGGTCCTTGGCCCATCTCTTAAGTGGGTTGTTGGTTTTGTTTTTGTGGAGTTTCTTGATCTCTTTGTAGATTCTGTTATTAACCCTTTATCTGTTGCATAGTTTGCAAATATTTTTTCCCATTCTGTCGGTTGTCTCTTCACTCTCCTGACTGTTTCTTTTGCAGTACAGAAACTTCTCAATTTGATGCAATCCCAGTAGTTGATTTTGGCTTTGACTGCCTGTGCCTCCCAGGTCTTTTCCAGAAACTCTTTGCCTGTGCCAATATCTTGAAGGGTTTCTCCAATGTTCTCTAATAACTTGATGGTGTCAGGTCGTAGGTTTAGGTCTTTAACCCATGTTGAGTGGATTTTTGTGTAAGGTGTAAGGTAGGGGTCTTGCTTCATGCTTCTGCACGTGGAAATCCAGTTTTCCCAGCACCATTTATTGAATAGACTGTCCTTGCTCCAGGAATTGGTTTTAGATCCTTGATCAAATATAAGTTGGCTGTAAATGTTTGGGTTGATTTCTGGTGTTTCAATTCTGTTCCATTGGTCTATCCATCTGTTTCTGTACCAGTACCATGCTGTTTTGATTACAACTGCCCTGTAGTATGTCCTGAAATCTGGTATTGTGATGCCTCTGGCTTTGTTTTTGTTGTACAAGATTGCTTTAGCTATTCGAGGTCTCTTGTGCCTCCATATGAATTTCAGCATCATTTTTTCTAGATCTGAGAAAAATGTCTTTGTATCTTGATTGGGATTGCATTTAATCTCTAAATTGCTTTTGGGAGAATGGACATTTTGATGATGTTGATTCTTCCAATCCATGAACATGGAAGATTTTTCCATTTCTTGGTATCCTCTTCTATTTCTTTCTTTAAGATTTTGTAATTCTCATCGTAGAGATCTTTAACGTCCTTGGTTAAGTTTATTCCAAGGTATTTGATTGTTTTTGTAGCTATTGTGAATGGGATTGATCTTAGAAGTTCTTTCTCACCCATGGCATTGCTTGTGTATACAAAGGCTGTTGATTTTTGTGCATTGATTTTATATCCTGCCACTTTGCCAAACTCCTCTATATGAGTTCTAATAGTCTCTGAGTAGAGTTCTTTGGATCCTCTAAGTAAAGAATCATATCATCTGCAAAGAGGGATAGTTTGACTTCTTCCTTCTCAATTTGTATTCCTTTAATTTCTTTTTCTTGTCTGATGGCTCTGGCTAAAACTTCCAGAACTATGTTAAATAGCAGTGGTGAGAGTGGGCATCCCTGTCTGGTACCAGATCTCAGTGGAAATGCTTCCAACTTTTCCCCATTCAATAGGATGCTGGCCGTGGGTTTTTCATAAATTGCTTTGATTATATTGAGGAATGTTCCTTCTATACCCAATTTGCTTAGAGCTTTCATCATGAAAGGGTGTTGAATTTTATTGAATGCTTTCTCTGCACCTATTGAGATAATCATATGGTTTTTCTTCTGCAGTCTGTTAATGTGGTGAATCACATTGATTGATTTGCGAATGTTGAACCATCCCTGCATACCAGGGATAAATCCCACTTGGTCTGGGTGGATGATTTTCCTGATGTGTTGTTGTATTCTATTGGCCAGAATTTTATTGAGGATTTTTGCATCTATGTTCATCAGGGATATTGGTCTATAATTCTCTTTCAGTGCTGCATCTTTCTCTGGCTTAGGGATTAAGGTGATGCTGGCTTCATAGAAAGAATTTTGGAGCATTCCATCTTTTTCGATTGTTCTGAATAGTTTGAGAAGAAATGGAATTAGTTCTTCTTTAAATGTCTGGTAGAATTCAGCAGTGAATCCATCTGGTCCTGGGCTTTCCTTTGTTGGGAGGGCCTTTATTACTGTTTCAATTTCTGTCTCAGTTATGGGTCTGTTTAGGTTTTCGATGTCTTCCTGGTTCAATTTAGGTAGACTGCATGTGTCCAGGAATCTATCCATTTCTGATAGATTTTCTTGTTTGCTGGCATACAAGTCCTTGTAGTAATTTCTGATGATTCTTTTTATTTCTGTGGTGTCTGTTGTTATGTTTCCTTTTTCATCTCTGATTTTATTGATTTGGGTCTTTTCTCTTCTTTTTTTAGTTAGTTGGGCCAATGGGGTGTTAATTTTGTTTATTTTTTTCAAAAAACCAGCTCTTCGCTTGGCTGATTTTTTGTAATGTTTTTTTTTATTCAATCCTGTTAATTTTTTCTTTGATTGTAATTATTTCTCTTCTCCTACTAGATTTGGGTCTGGTTTGCTGCAGTTTTTCTAGGTCCTTGAGATGCACTGAAAGCTCATTTATTTGGTGTCTTTCCAATTTCTTAATATAGGCCCCTATTGCTATAAATTTGCCTCTCAATACTGCTTTTGCTGTATCCCATAAGTTTTGATATGTTCTGTTGTTATCCTCATTTACTTCCAGAAAGTTTCTGATTTCTCTTTTGATTTCTTGAATAACCCAGTGTTCATTCAGGAGCATGTTGTTCAGTCTCCATGTGTTTGCATACTTTCTGGGATTTCCTGAGTTGCTAATTTCCAGCTTCATTCCGCTGTGGTCAGAGAAGCTGCATGGTATGATTCTAATTCTTTTAAATTTGCTGAGACTTGCTTTATGACCTAGTATGTGATCAATCCTAGAGAAGGTTCCATGCACTGCTGAGAAGAATGTAAAGTCTTTAGATGTAGGATTGAAAGTTCTGTAGATATCTATTTGATCCATTTGGGCAATAGTGTCGATTAAATCTGCTGTTTCCTTGTTGATTTTCTGTCCGGATGATCTATCTATTTCTGAGAGTGGAGTATTGAAGTCCCCCAGTACTATTGTATTGGAATCTAAGTCTCCCTTTAAGTCCCTTAACATATCTTTTAAATAGACCGGTGCCCTGTAATTAGGTGCATATACATTTATAATAGTTACATCTTCCTGTTGAATTGAACCCTTAATCATTATATAGTGCCCCTCTTAACAGTTTTTGTATTAAAGTTTATTTTGTCTGATATTAATATGGCTACACCTGCTTTTTTTTTTGTTTTTTGTTGGCGTGGAATATCTTTTTCCAACCTTTCACTTTCAGTCTGCATGCATCTTTGTTAGAGAGATGTGTTTCTTGTAGGCAACAAATAATTGGGTGCTGTTCCTTAAGCCAGTCAGCCAATCGGTGTCTTTTAACTGAAGAGTTAAGTCTATTAACGTTTAATGTGACTATTGATACATAGTGACTTTGCCCTGCCATTTTCCCGGAGATATTTTCTAGTATATGCTTTGAGCTTCCCATGTTCTTTTACTGGTAGGTGTTCTTCCCTTACCTTCTTTCATATTTATGGCTGTGTTTCTGTGTTTCTGAGTGTAGCACATCTTTAAGTATCTTTTGCAGGGCTGGACGAGTGGCAGCAAAGTCTTTCAATTTCTGTTTGCTATGAAAGGTCTTTATTTCACCTTCATTCACAAATGAGAGCTTAGCAGGATATAATATTCTGGGCTGGCAATTTTTCTCTCTTAGCACCTGTGCTGTGTCTCGCCATTCCCTCCTAGCCTGTAGTGTTTCTGATGAGAAGTCTGCTGTGAGTCTAATTGGAGATCCTCTGAGAGTAATCTGACGTTTCTCTCTTGCACATTTTAGGATCTTTTCTTTATGTTTCACTGTGGTGAGTTTAATTACCACGTGTCGTGGTGAGGATCTCTTTTGGTCATGTTTACTGGGGGTTCTATGAGCTTCCTGTACTAGGATATCTCTGTCCTTCTCCAAACCCGGAAAGTTCTCTGCTAGTATCTCACTAAAAAGGCCTTCTAATCCTTTCTCTCTCTCCATGCCTTCAGGAACTCCTAGAACCCGAATGTTGGTTTTTTTAATAGTATCCTGTAGAATCCCAACAATATTTTTTAGATTTCTAATTTCCTCTTCTTTTCTTTGGTTTGACTGTATCCTTTCCTGTTCTCTGTCTTCTAAGTCCGATATTCTCTCTTCTGCTTCACCCATTTAAGGCTCTCTAATGTGTTTGTCATTTGATCTATTGAGCTCTTCATTTCATTTTGATTTCTCTTCACTATCACACTTTCCTGTTCTACTAGTTTCTGCGTTTCATTTTGATTCTTCCTTAAAATTTCATTTTCACGAGAGAGATTTTCAATCCTGTCTAATAAGGATTTCTGTAGTTCAAGGATTTGCTTTTGAAAACTTCTAAATGTTCTTATCATAAATTTTTTGAAGTCCGTATCTTGCATTTCTTCTGTCTCATCATTTTCATAATCTTGGCTTGGGGTGTTTTGTTTATTTGGAGGCATCATAGTGTCATCGTTGATCTTGTTCCCTCAATTTCTGTGTTTATTGCTTGGCATGGTTAATTCTTTTTCCCTCACTATGAGGTGTTTTTTTTTTTTTTTTTTAATACTATGTCTGTGTTAAGTGGACTGCCTGCTGTTGGAGGAGCCTTGGAGGCTTGAGATGGGTGTGGCCTGAGAGCTCTGCTTGGTTCTTCAGGGTTACGGATGTGCAAAGGTGACACCCTCAGGTTATGCGTGGTAAATCTCTCTTTATTTATTTATTTATTCATTTATTTATTTTATTTTATTTTTTATTCAGGAGGTAAGTAATACTGCAAGGCTGAGCAGAATTGATGGTATTTAGCTTCCGATCTCTGGCTTCTACCCAAAGAGTCTGTGCAGGTTTGGTTTCTCCTGCGGACTCCCACTGGGTTGCCTAGGCTACTGAATTGTAACCTTAACTCTCCCCTTTTATTATGTATATCCCAAGTGGGGCTTGCTCTTTGTCTCTTGCTTGCCTTTGCAAGGTTGGAGGAGAGAGAAACTTGTCTGTACCAGTACCCCCCCAACCTTTTTTTTTTTTCCTTCTCTCCTGTAGTCAGTCTGGTGAACTTTCCCGCTTCAAAGCCCGCTTCCCTCTGAAATTCTGTCTGCCGTTTCCCCGCCAATGTCTCCTGTTACTGAGCTCACCTCCCCTTCCAGCGCCGATGTGTGGACTCGGAGCCCTGGGCGTCCCTCCTCTCCCCGCTGGTGTCTCAAGATAACTTTTCAAAAATTAGCAATGCCTATACTGAAATTAAAGATAAGATAATTTAATGCTTAAACTTGTAAAACATTATGTTATTGAAAAAAACATGCTCAGGATCATTAACCATCAGGGAAATGCAAATAAAAACCATAATGAGGTATCACCTCACCCCAGCAAGCATGGCTATCACCCTAAAATTTTAAAAAATGATGGTGAAGATGTGGGGAAAGAAGTACTCTAATTCATTGCTAGTGGGAATGTATACTAGTACAACCATTATGGAAGAAGTACAGATTCCTCAGAGAACTGAAAACAGGTCTCCTATATGACCAGGCCACCTCACTCCTGGGAATTTACTTAAACAAAATGAAACCAGCATATGAAAGAGTTAATTCTGCCCCCATGTTTATTGCAGCTCAATTCATGACAGCTAAGATATGTAATCAACCCAGATGCCCATTATCTGATGACTGGATAAAGAAAATACGATATATGTACACTATGGAATACTACTCAGCCATAAAAAAGAATGCAATCCCGTGTTTTAAACAAAATTGATGCAGTTGAAAACTTTTATGCTTAGTGAAATAAGCCAGTCTCAGACCAATGTATATGTTTTCTCTGATATATGGCAGTTAAAATAAAATACCAAAAAATGTGTAAGGATGAAATAGTCATTTTGGGATATGATTGTCATTTTTAGTCCTTTTTATGCTCCTTGGTCTTCCTACTGTCTACTTGTTGAATATTATGATTAGTGGTGAATTAAGTCTATGAATATAAAGTGTATTAAAATTATGGCTTTATAAAAACTGATAGAGAGAGGGAAGGAGATGGATTGGAGAACAGGGGAGTGAGGTAAGTATGGCTGTCTTCTTGGACCTGTACTGTTGAAATGCATAAAATCTGTTCTTTTTGTGTTAATAATTTTTAAATTACAATTTTGTAAAGCATTATATCCATGAAATAAAATTTTCTTCTATTTCTGTAACTTTCCTTTAAAGATAGTAGTTGGTGGTGTTTGATTTGTGCTTGAAAGGGTAAAGAGAAAGATAATTTTTAGGAATTATTATAATTATTATATCTTATTCTAGTAAAGACCATAAACTGTCAATTCCCTATTTCTCCCCCTAAATTACATCAGCTAATCCTGAACAAACTTTCACCTGTACTCCCAAACCACAACAAAATAACCTATAAACAAAAGACCCTAGGTCTAATGAGTAGAGATAGGATGTGGAAGGTCTGATACTATCACTTCTACACTTCTGGAGTTATGTTTTAATGTTTAATCTTTTGTTTGAAAGGAGAGAAAGAGAGGGAGAGAGGAAGAGAGGGAGAGAGGGAGAGAAGGAGGGAAAAAGATGACCCTCACAACTTCTGGAATTTACACATGTGACTAAGGGCATGCATTTGGGGAAGATCAGAAAAGATGCCACTTGGAATGCTTGCATTGCATGTCAGAGTACCTGGGTTTGAGACCTGGCTCTGCTCTCAAATCCAGTTTCCTTCTAATGCGCACCTTAAGAGATAGCAGGTGATGGCTAAGTCCTTGCATTCCTACCACCTGCATAAACGATCCAAACTGAGTTCAAGCCAGGCTTCCACCTGCCCCAGCTCAGGATATTGAGGCATTTGGGAAGTGACCCAGCAGGTAGGAGATTTTTCTTTCTCTCTCTCTCCCTCTGCATGTGTGTGTGTGCACGTGCCTTTAAAATAAATGAATAAAAATGATAAACTTAGTTATCAATTCATCCAGAAAAATTAAGCATAAATTGTTTCTTAAATCCAGCTCCCACTCAATAAGGATACGACTCCCAGTTATGTTCTCTCATAACAAAATTTCACTGTCATAAATCAATTAGAAGATCTCTAATGACTTTTATAATTTCTGTAATAGTGACCCAGCAAATGCAATGTATTCTGCTGTCATTGAGCATTTGTATTGAATTCAGTGTGTATGCACATATATGCCAGTGTATGTACATGTATGCCTATGTGCATAGGTGTGCCTGTGTGTTGGGACAGGCGGTATTGATTGAACCTTCTCAAACTTCCATTTTATGAAATTTGATTCTGCAAATTTTTAGGTTTTCCATCCCTCAAGGGGACTACCATCTGTCATGGAAAATATAATTTGTTTGACTTCTCTATTCTGAATTAGACAAATATCTTTTAGTAATTATAGGTCTTTCCTTTACTTCCTTAAAGTTTATCACTATGCAAATTTTTTTTTACTTCTCCAAAATTTTAGTTGATAACATTCCATATTTTTTTTTTATTTTTTGACAGGCAGAGTGGACAGTGAGAGAGAGAGAGACAGAGAGAAAAGTCTTCCCCTGCCATTGGTTCACCCTCCAATGGCCACCACGGCCGGTGTGCTGCGGCCGGCGCACCGCGCTGATCTGATGGCAGGAGCCAGGTACTTATCCTGGTCTCCCATGGGGTGCAGGACCCAAGCACTTGGGCCATCCTCCACTGCACTCCCTGGCCACAGCAGAGAGCTGGCCTGGAAGAGGGGCAATGGGGACAGAATCCGGCGCCCCGACCGGGACTAGAACCCGGTGTGCCGGCGCTGCAAGGCGGAGGATTAGCCTAATGAGCCACGGCGCCAGCTACATTCCATATATTTTTTAGGTCATTTACCCATACCAGAAGTAGGTATTTGGCCTAAACATTAAAATGAAACTGGGACACCTGTGTCCCAACTGGAATACCTGCATTCCATTCCTGATTCTGGCTAATGCAGACCCCTATAGGCAGCAGTAATAGCTCAAGTATCTGGATCCCTGCCACCCATGTTGGAGATCTGGATTGAGTTCCCGGTTCAGCTTCCTATGTCCCAATCCCAAGTGTTGCATGCATTTGAGGAATGAATCAGTGGATGGGAGTATTTGCTCTTTATCTATCTCCCTCTCAAATACATATGTACAGATGGATGGATGGATGGACAGATACATAGAGATAGTGACATTTAATGTAGACATAAGATATGCCTTTTATTAAGTACATCAGATTAAACTCTACAATGTTGCCATGGCAAATGGTGCAATATCATGCTATCTACGTGCTGAAGAAATGAAGAATGTTTCAAAGGGATCCCTATGTACAGATCAGACAGTGCTATGGAGGCCCTCCATATTTTTGCATGATGTTGTAGGACTGGCTCAAAGTTTTGAGTTAATTTTTTCTAATATTTTCAGATATGGTGAACTGAGTTGATTATTTAAGGAATGGAAAAGTTACTTACATGATTGATTCCATGTCTCCCACAGTTCCAACTACAGAGCCTTACCAGCAGATGTTTGCATAATTGAACATATAAGAAGTCTTCAAAAAGTTCATGGGAAATGCTTATTCTGAAATAGATTTTAAAATATTTTACATCAAAATAAGCTTATATTCCAATTCCATTGTCCATGAACTTTGTGAGGTACCTCTTCTTGAATCAGGAAGAGAATCTAGGGAGCATCTATATCCTCTGCTTCATTTTACTGCAAAAAGCCGTCCTCTGAGGAATAGAGGGGTTTTTCCCTCCTCTTATTAGTGCACCAGTGGCATGGACACAGCCAGCAGTTGATCAAAAAGTTCAAAATTCAATGGTATTTACTCTCGAATTCATTAAATAGATAATTGTTGAATAATCAAGAGTATGCCTTAAAATGTATCCCTATACTCCCCCAAAGGTGCCCACCTAAATGTAAGCAGCAGGACTCTCATTTTCCAGATATTTTTATTGTACCCACACTTAAGGTTAGAATGACCAATGACCCATAAAATCCAACTCAGAGAGTCAAGTAATTTCCCTGTAAACTAGGTGATACCTATTCTCAATTCAAGAAAATCGCACAAGCAAGGATCTTTATCAGGATCCATGGCAATGAGAAAGGACAAGACTGATTTCTCAGTTGATAAGGAATTCTACCACAATGATCTATTGGCCTTTCTCTTCATCTCCCACTTCCTATCCTAGAATCTTATAGAGTCCTTTTTAGCTTTTTTAATTAATTTATTTATTTGAAAGGCATAGTTTCACAGAGAGAGAAGGAGGGCAGAGAGAGAGAGAGAGGTCTTCCATCTGATGGTTCCCTCCCCAACTGGCCACATTGGCTGAAGCTGAGCCAATCCGAAGCCAGGAGTTTCTTCTGGGTCTCCCATGAGGGTTCAGGGGCCCAAGGACTTGGGCCATCTTCTATTGCTTTCCCAGGCCATAGCAAAAAGCTGGATAAGAAGTGGAGCAGCTGGGATGTGAACCGGCGCCCATATGGGATGCTGGCACTTCAGGCCAGGATGTTAACCCACTGTGCCACAGTGCCACAGCGCCAGACCCACTTTTAGCTTTTCAAAGAACTCTTAAACAAGCAGCTAAACAGGTAATAATCTTCTAAGCAAATAACAGAAGATCCCATATATATGAAGTTTAAATGCTCATTTATATAAGAAGCTCATGTGATATATTTGCATCATGTTTTATAGACTTCTCAAAAGGGAAAAAGAACACTAACATAGAATCCACGAATAAGTATACTACCATTACATTATTTTTTCAAGTGTAGTTTCATATAAAATATGAAAATGGGGGGTGCATTGTGGCATAGTGGGTAAAGCCACCATATACAATGCCAGAATCCCATGTGGTTGCCAGTTTATGTCCCAGCTGCTCCATTTCCAATCCAGTTCCCTGCTAATGGCCTGAGAAAAAAGCAGTGGAAAATGGTCCAAGTGTTTGGCCCCTGTTTCTCAAATGGGAGACTCACATGATGTTCCTAGCTTTTGGTTTCTTCCTGGCCCAGCACTGGCTGTTGCAGTCATATATGGAGAATGAACTAGCATATGGAAGATCGATCTCTCTCTCTCTCTTTCTCTGTAACTCTAATTTAAAAATAAATAAATCTTTTAAAAAAATACAAAAATGAGAAAAATGATCCATTAAAAACTGGTATCCAGGAATCAGAACTGTTAGAGGAGATGTGATAAATTCATACTGTCACTACATCCACCTCCTTACAAAGATTTTAAATTTAGGAATGGCCTATTTACTTTCCCCAGGAGACTAATAAGAATTTAAATCAGGAGTAGGGAAGGTGCCTCCCAAGTTTTCCAGTGCAGAACTTTCCCAAATCTGGAAAGAAGGTTCTAAAAAGTAAGTCCTAGCCTACTGGGAATGTGACATTTGCTTCCACCCTTTAAACACTGGAAATTACAATCACTGTCATAAAGAATGATAATTAAGCATCTTACATTGCGTAATCATAAGCATTCTGAGTATAGGTGACGTGAAAGTGGAAAATGAATAAAATTAATTTGCTCAGTCTAAAATTCAGAATGGCATATCAACCTCTGTTTCCAAGGTTCAACCTACACAATCATCACAGCTTATGTCACTGTTCAAAAATGGAAACCACAATATACAGAGTCATTTTGTTCTGCCCCATGTGTTTAGGTGTCATTCATTTACCCTTTGCTGAAATGTGAGGAGTTTAGAGGCCAGGTAGGTGAATTTACTTTCCACACCATCCCTTTAAGCTTTTGTCTAAATTATCAGGCTACATAAAAGATCAGCTTGAAACTTACTGCTCACCTCTTATCTTTTCAAGGTTTGATGGAACAGCAAGGAATATCATTAAACACAATGAGGCATCAACTCTTTTAATTATTCTTTCTTAAGGATCTGCCATTTCAGACCATCTATTTCAGATTTGGAATCCTGACATTTTAACCTCTTCTTGATTAAAGGTTTCTATCTCCATCTTAAGGAATGCTTACTTATATGTGGTTTCTCACAAATGGCTTAACCTTTCTGTAGCTCAGTTTCAAACCTTGTAAAATAGGGATAATTATAGTGGATTATGTTTGCCCAGCATGTGGCAGGCATGCTCCATGCATGGACTCCTCTAGGGTCTTCATACGGAATTTGAAATATGTCCTAAGAACAAAGGTGGAACTGAAAATAGAATTGAGACTGAAAGGAAGACAACGTGCAAGACAGAACAAAGTTGAGCATTGGGGTTCTAGAGTCCTTTGGTACCATTCCGCCTTTCACATATTTAATTCATCTATGTAAAAAAAAAAATCTAAAAGAATTGTGCACAAAAAGCAAACAGAACTTTACAGTTACCATAAATTAAAACTCTCTAAATGCTACTAGCTTACAAGTAATATATTATGTATAATTATATTACTATATAATACATAAAATTATGCAATTTTATATTTCAAGATAAATATTTATGAAACTGATACTATAATGAAGAAGTAAATTACAGATTAAGGTCCTAATCTGAAAATTCAAAATCCAAAATGTTCCAAAATCTGAAACTGTGAACACTAACGTGACAGCAAAAGTGGAAAACTCCACACCTGACCTCATGAGCCAGGACCCAGTAAAAATGCAAGCACACTAAAAATATTGGATAGTATTACCTTTAAGCTACATGGGTAAGGTATATATGAAGCATGAATTAATTTCACATTTAGACTTTCATACTATCCACCAAGAAATCTTATTATGTATATGCAAATATTACAAAATCCCCCCAAAATGAAAAATTGAAACCCTCTGATTCCAAGGAATATTTAATCTGTATTATAATCTCATGAATTCTCCATTAGAATGAAAATGACCTGCATTTGCAGAATGCTTTGTATTAATTTTTGACTGACATTTATGCTTTTATTTTTTAATTATATAATTTGTGTTTTGTCATTGAAAAGCACTTTCATCTAACTTAGAACATTAGTCATTAGTGAGTAAAGATTTCAGGTCACATTAAAGTATTTTGGAAATGTTTCTCATACAAAATACAAAATAGTCAACAAATTGCAATAAATATGAATATATACTTGATACAATTCTTTTCTGTATCAGAAGAACAATATAAAGTTATTACTCATACTATTGAAATGTGCTCAATAATCATATATTAATCTAAGTCTACTGATAAATATTGAGGATCATTTTTGTGACTTTAGGCTCCACTGTTAGCAAAATGTTAATTTCCTTAGAATGTCCCTTCAATAAATTAGTTTTAGTTGAATAGAAAGTATTACCTATTAATTTAAAAATTCAGATAAAAACAAAGTCTTTTCTTTTTTTTAAAGATGTATTTTATTTATTTGAAAGGCAGAGTTACAGAGACAGGGAGAGACAGAGAGAGAGAGAAAGAGAGAGAGAGAGAGAGATTTTCCATCCACTGGTTCACTACCCAAATGGCTGCACCAGCAGGAGCCAGGAGTTTCTTCCAGGTCTCCCATGTGGGTGCAGGCGCTCAAGGACCAAGGCAATCTTTCACTGATTTCCCAGGCTCATTAGTAGGTTGCTGGATAAGAATTGGAATTGCAGGACTCAAACATCTTATCACATGGTAATACTGCCTTACTTTAAATAAAATAGGAACATCAAGGTGCAGCAGGAGCCATTGATTATTTGTCAATTGAGTACAATCTTATTTTTCTTTTATGAATAAACGTTCAAATGGAAGGTGTAAATTATTGTTGTTTTATGTATTATTTAAATAAACTTAGAAAATCAGATCCTTAGAGAAATTTGACAGCAAGAAATTATTTGCCAATAAATAAATCCTAGAATTGAATTAACATTCTCTGATAAAATTCCTGTATCTTGATATATTGGTCTAAATACATAGTTTTTTG
Organism: Oryctolagus cuniculus; assembly: GCF_964237555.1. Lineage (NCBI taxonomy): Eukaryota > Metazoa > Chordata > Mammalia > Lagomorpha > Leporidae > Oryctolagus > Oryctolagus cuniculus. The sequence goes on from NC_091434.1 coordinate 149,241,648, forward strand.
TGATATTACATATCTAAAGTTTATGTATATATATGATTTGAATGAATCCTCAAAAAATGGACAAAATCTATACTAGTCTCAGCTATTTGAAGAAATTATACTATTTTCAGATTTGATTATGAGCATTCAATTATTCTAGTGTCAATGTTCTTCTTTGGTCCCCATTTATTTCCTGTATCAATGGTTCTAGAAATATAGCATAATCATTATAATATTCATGCATAAAATAATACATAAAGCGGAAAGTAGCTAATTATCTTCACAGATTTCTCCATGGAACTATAGGGATATCAATACTCAAGCTGATTCTTGCCCTAGTGAGTTGATCTTTTTTTAAAATATAATTTATTTTGTTTAGGGAATACAACTTCATGCATTTAAAATATACAGTTTTGTGAACATGAAGCTTAGTATAAGCTATTTAATTCTTATCTAATGGGAGCCCTATATCCACTGCAAGAAGGAATTCTTTCCTATTATCTCCATTTCCTAGCCATGCATACCTGGCCATAACCTTTTCCTTGACATGGACAAGAGAAATATATCTCCATACATATAAAAGTAAACAACAAGATTAACATTATCCAAATTCAAGAGAGTGAAATTATTTATTTTGAAGCAATGATTCCTAACTCCTAGTAAAAACATTTGACATTATTAAATATATATGCTAAATAATGTAGCATCCACATATTTTATAATATTTATTAAATACTTTTCTTAAGTCGCAGCTACTGAATGAAGCTGACAATCTTTCCTACATTAAAATCATGTTATCGATACAAGAGATTATAGTTTTCCCTCAGTAACCTTGGGGGATTTGTTCCAGGATCCCCATGGATACCAAAATATGAGGGTGCTCAAGTCCCTAATATGAAATGGCATGCTAATTGCATATAACTTACAATATTATCCTATACAGTTTAAATCTTATCTAGATCATTTGTAATATCTAATGGAGTATAAATGCTATGTTATTAATTACTATATTGTTTAGGGAACTAATGATAAAAGACTGTACATGTTCAGTTACAGAAATAAATCTTGTCCAAATATTTTATCTGCGTTTGGTTGAATCTGTATAAGCAGAACCTGTGTACATGGAGGGCCAATTGTATATGAGTTGTTTTTTTTAGGTGTTAATGATAGCTTTGACCAGATTTGCAAATATCTTTTTGCTTAACTTCAACAGCGAGGGCTTAGTTAATGATTAAAATTCAAGGTGAAATCTTTGACTGAAAATGTAAGAATGGCAAAGAAGTTTCATTCTCAGACAAGTGCAATTGACAGATAGTGGCTCCCTGGAGCACTGTTGAGAAAAATTAAGTCCAAGGCCAACTCAGTAGGAAAAACGTTATAATGGAATCTTGCATAAGGAGCAAGAAACAGGGAGTGAAATCTACAAAGATGCTGCTTCCATTGGATTTAATTAATATTTACCCCGCACCTACTAAATGAGAGACTCAGTTCACAGAACGGCAAGAAATCCACAGATAAAACAACTCTTGACTTCAAGGAAGGCAGCAGGCTGAAGAAGATGGAGGGAGCAAAACAAACCACAGTGCATTGAATGATAGAAGTGACACGTAGCGGGTGCACACAAAGTGCTCATTCAGAGTTGAGAGGAAAGAGATCATTTTAGTTCAAAGAAATTGTTTTAAAAAGATTCATGGAAGAGAATGTAAGAAATTTCACAAATACTGTATTGAGATTGAAAATGAGTCCCATACCATTGCCTGAATACCTAAAGAGTTTGAAAGTTTATCAAATTCATTCAAATTTTAAAATCTAAATGTAGCAAGTGAATGTGACTCTGTGTCATTGGATATTGTGCTAATTTGTTCATTTAATAACTATGCAATGTCATTTAAATTTAATGAGTAGGATTTGATGTTTCTTTTTCTGGTTCTGATTCCTGCTAAATTTCCAATAGAAGACCATGGGTTAAGGGTTTAATTGATATTTTGAATCTGTCAAGCAACCACTTACTTGGACTCAGAGGCCTCTTGGTCCTATTTCGAGAGTGGCTTGCCCCATATAAACCATAACGTGGTTTGTAAATTGTACAACTTAGTTGTTCAGCTGCCATAGTCTAAAGTGAAAAAAAAATATGTAAGTGGGTCAGTTCTAAAATTAATGCAGTCTAACTTTGTCTGAAAACACTAAGAATATTACCATCACGAGGGCCAAAATATCACCCCCCAAGCAAGCAGAAACAATCCCTGGGGAACGACTGCCCTGGACACTCTGATCCTGCTATCAGACAAGAAAGGAATTGGTTTTAACTGATGTGCAAATGACAGCAGGCTGATAAAGTGAATCACTATTGAATAACAATCCCAAGTAACATCTATTGAACACTAATCATTTACTAGACACTCATTAATTTTTTAACAATTCAAAAAGAGAGGGATTGCTATTATTATGGAACTTTATAGATACAGAATCTGGGATAGCAGATATAGCTAGAACTTGAACCAAAGTCTAAATGCCTATGCCTCTACTTACTCCATTACAGTGCATTGAATGCACATGACTTCCCCTTGTATCTGCCTACTCATCACATACTAAGCACTTATTATGTATCAGTCACCACGCTAGAAAGCAGACAGCAACTGATTTGTGCCTTCCTCAAAATTCACATGACAAATCTCTTTTTCTAATAGATTGATTTTTAAAGATTTATTTCCTTGAAAGGCAAAATAGACAGACGAGAGAGAGAGAGAGATACTCTATCACCTGGCTCACTCACCAAATGGCCTCAATGTTCTGGCCTGGACCAGTCTATCTTGGTCTCCCATGTGGGTGACATGGAGCACCTGGGCCATCTTCCACTGCTTTCCCAGGCCATTAGTAGGGAGCTGGATAGGAAGTGGAGTACTTAGTACTCAAACAGGGCTCACATGGGATGCCAGCATTGCACTGGGCCTCAACACAGGGCCACGTGTACTGTATTTAAAGATAGGACCTTTATGTAAGTATTTAAAGTTAAATAAGATCACAACAAAAGGGCAACCTTTTTTTAAAAGATTTCTTTCTTTCTTTCTTTCTTTCTTTCTTTCTTTCTTTCTTTCTTTCTTTGAAAGGCAGAGTTACAGATAGGCAGAGGCAGAGAGAAGTCTTCCATCCACTGGTTCACTCCCCAGATGGCCACAACAGCCAAAGCTGGGTCAATCCAAAGCCAGGAGCCAGGAGCTTATTCTGGGTCTCCCACGTAGGTACGGAGGCCCAAGCACTTGGGCCATCTTCCACTGCTTCCCCAGGCCATAGCAGAGAGCTGGATCAAAAGTGTAGCAGCTGGAACTTGAACCAACCTCCATATGGGATGCTGGCACTGCATATGATGGCTTTATCCTCTATGCCACAGCACCAGCTCCTGGGCTAACATTCTTATAAGGTGCAGAGACACCAGATATGCAAATACACAGAGAAAACACGATGTGGGAACGCAGTGAGCAGCAGCCATATGTGAGCCAAGCAGAGAAGCTACACCTGAAATCAACACTATCAGCACCTTGGTCTTGGCTCCAGCCTCCAGAACTGTGCAAAAATAAAATTCCGTTGTTAAAGTCAGCCAGCCTGTGGCATTCTGTTATGCCAGCCCTAGCAGATTAATACAGAGACAGATACAGATACTACATCCCATTAAAGAAGATGAAAGGGGGCTATAGATGCACTAATTAAATATTTGGGGAAAATACATATCAACTTACTTCAACATCATTATGAAGCTGAGTTATAGAAGCTAATTTCTGGGTCTGGTGTTGTGGCATAGTGGGTTAAGCCACTGTCTGCAACACCAGTATCTCATATGAGTGCTGGCTCTAGTCCTGGCTACTTTATTTCTGATCCAATTCCCTGGTAATGTTCCTGAGAAAGCAGTGGATCATGTCCCAAATCTTTGGGCCCCTTCCACCCAGGTGGGAAACTTTGATGTAGTTCCAGGCTCCTTGCTTCAACCTGAGCCAGCTCTAGCCATTGCTGACATTTGGGGAGTATACCAGAGGATGGAAGATTTCCTCTCTCTCTCTCTCTCTCTCTTTCTTTCTCTCTCTCTCTCTCAGTGCATGTGTGTGTGTGTGTGTGTGTGTGCACGCGCAACTTTGCCTTTCAAATAAATAAATGTATCTGTTTTTTAACAGAAGTTAATTCCTAGGGAATATACCATTTATTCCTGCAACAGGTGATCTGTTTTTCAACAGATCCAACTTGTGGATTACTATGCCTCAATTAATGTCTCAGTGCAGTTTATAACTTAGTTCAGGGCAGGCATTTGGTGCAGTATTTAAGTTGATAATTGGGACACTTGCATCTCTATTGGTTCAAGCCCTAAGCTCCTCTGCTTCTGGTTCAGCTTCTTGTTAATGCACATTTTGGGGAACAGCAGATGATGGAGCAAGTTCTTGCATGCCTGCCACCCATGTGGGAAACGAGGATTGAATTCCTGGCTTCTGGCTTCAGCCTAGCCCAGCTCTGATTGTTGCAGAATTTGGAGGAGTGAACCAGGGGATAAATTATCTCTCTCCATCTGTCTCTCTTTCAAATAAAATGAAAAATGTGTCCTTTTTAATAGAAACAATACAGTATGGCAATTGAATTAGTATATTCAGGTAATAATCAAGTACTCCAGAAACCGTCTTCAGTTTCTGAGATTTCTCACCCTTTCACATCACCTCCCTGGTTCCTCTCCAATATCTCATCTCCAAATGGGATAAGGATGGCAAGGACAGGATGTCCTTCAGTAGGGCATTCTGGCCCCTCCAGTTTTCTGTGATGTTACTTGATTATCCAATTTCTGAATGTTCTGTCTTCTTCCAGCACTGAAATCTGTGAAAGAAGATTGGGAACCACTTTTCTGGTTTCTACAATGTGCAAGTATTGTTCCCCCAGCAGGTTGAGCCTCACCTTGTGCATACTGTTGCTACGAACACCACACTGAATACCAGCCCAGGTGTCCAACACAGAAACACCCACACTGCCTCATGTTGGCAAGTTGCCAATCAGGCTTAAAACTACTCTGGGAGCTCTAATAAAAAGGAAAGGATAAGACTGAACTGGGAAAACAAATTTTCATGCTGTGCCTTCAAAATTCCTGGTACGGCTAAGCCCCAGCCAGATGGTACAAGGAAAAGTATGAGAGGACGCCTACCCTGAAGTCCAGATGTAAAATGGGCAGGCATTTGACCTCGTAGTTAAGATGCCGGTTAAGGGATGTCTGCTCCCAGTGACATCTTTATTCAGGGAAAAGAGATCTGTTCATCACATTCTCTCATTTCTCTCTCTTCTTGCCACATTTCTCTGGAACCAGAAAGGGGCCAGCTTTTCCTGCACTCTCGTCCTGTCTCGCACTCTCAGAAAACGCTCCACGGACTGCGCTTCTAAGTCTATGCTAATGGTACACATAGTAATAGAATCTGAACATTCAATTCTCAGTCACCGGGAGCCAGACTATTGCCTTGCTGCAAATTCTTTTCTTGAATACTAATTATTACCTCAGACTTTTTCTTTTCACACAATTTGGAAAAAGTCTTAATCTTCATCAAAGCAGAGGGATATTTTTGATGAAATGTAATTCAGAAAGGCAAAGAAGAAAGCCACCCTAACAATGTTCCACATATAAATCCTATTAGACTTTTAGTTTGTGGAACAGCTAAAAGTAAATGATTAATTCTGATTTTAAAAGACACCCAGAAGCGATACCATTTTAACTGAATCTAGAATAAAGAAAGGAACATTTGTTAAAGTGTATTTTTTAGCAATGGTTCAGTTGTAATATCCACAGCCAGGGTCAAGTATTTGTCCTGGTGGTTAAGGTCCCAATTAAGATGCCAGGGTCCAGTATCAGAGTTCCTGGGTCCCATCACTGACTCTGCTCCCAATTCCAGCTTGCTGCCAAACAAGACCATGGAAGACAGCTCAAATACTTGAGTTTCTGTCATCTACGTGGGAGACTTGGACTGAGTTCTCAGCTCTTGGCTCTGGAATTGGCCAAGCTTTGGCTGGTAGAGACATATGAGGAGTGAACCAGCAGCTGGGACATCTGTCTGTCTCTCTCCCATCCCCTTGAAGAAGTAAATTTTAAACCTTAATCCAGAACCAGTAGTTTCTTTCTAAACTAGGCACATTTTTATATAATCAGAAGATAAATAGCTACAGCAATAAGAAAACATGAAAATTATAGAACATACCCAATACAAAGAAATCAAAACTTCTGCATTAGTCAGAAATACTATAAAGCACCTGTTACAAGCTAGGACTTGCTTCAGTTGAGTTCAAAAGTGGAAAAGTTGCACTTACTGCATCAAGCCATACAACATACTACTGACAATGTTTAGCTTTCAAAGGAATGGACACATTTTAGAAGAAAACAAAAACTGTTATCACCAAATTTAAAATTATTTTTCCAAATGAAGGCATTATGGTACAGTAAATTATGCTGTAACCTGGGGCTCCATCATCCATATCAGAGTGTCAGTTCAAGTCCTAACTACTATACTTCCTATTGGATTTCTTGCTAATGTGATGGGAAGGCAGCAGATGTTGGCTCAAATGCTTGGGTCACTGCCGTCCGCATGGAGACCTGGATGGAGTTTCTGTTTCTTGGCTTTGGCTTGGCCTAGCCCTGGCTGGCATAACAGCCAGCATGTGGAGATTTAGCTTGCAGATGGAAGATCCTATCTCTGTCTCTCCATCTCTCTGTATTACTTTGCCTTTCAAGAAAATATTTAAAATATTTTTAATTTTTAAAAATTTTATATAATGCATATGAATTTCATTCATTTCATTTATACAGGTTCAGGAACATAGTGACACTTCCCACCCTATGCTCTCTCTTGTCCATACTCCCACCCTCTTCCTCCTCCCTTTCCTATTGCCACTCTTAATTTCTTCTTTTTTTTTTTTTTTTTTTTTTTTTGACAGGAAGGAGTGGACAGTGAGAGAGAGAGATAGAGAGAAAGGTCTTCCTTTGCCATTGGTTCACCCTCCAATGGCCGCCGCAGCCTGCACGCTGCAGCCGGTGAACCACCAGGTACTTCTCCTGGTCTCCCATTGGGTGCAGGGCCCAAGCACTTGGGCCATCCTCCACTGCACTCCCAGGCCACAGCATAGAGCTGGCCTGGAAGAGGGGCAACCAGGACAGAATCCGGCTCCCCAACCAGGACTAGAACCTGCTGTGCCGGCGCCGCTAGGCAGAGGATTAGCCTATTGAGCAGCGGCGCCAGCCGCCACTCTTAATTTCTACAAAGATCTATTTTCAGTTACTAGTTTTCCAAATGATAGTCAAATATTTCATAGCAAAATAAGGAGTGGGCATTGTGATGCAGCAGATTAAGCTGCTCCTAGGTACGCTCACATCCCATATTGAAATACAGAGTCAAGTCCTTGGTGCTCCGTTTCCAATCCAGCTTCTTGCTAATGCACACCCTGGGACAGCAGCAGATGATGTCTCAAGTTCTTGGGCCCCTGCCATCTGTATGGGAGACCCAGTTGGAATTTATGTTTCCTGTTCTAGCCTGGCCCAGCCCTGGCTGTTTCCGTCATTTGGGGATTGAGACAACAGATGAAAGATGTTTTTTTCCCTCCCACTGCCCTTGTGTGTGTGTGTGTGTCTACCATCGCCTTTCAATTGGATAAAAATAGTAAATAAACTTCAAAAATATTTTAATGCTTCATAGCAAAATAAGGACTGACCCTCATACCAACATACCAACTAGCCATCTATACAGAGAGTAAAGGTGGCACTTTGCATGTATTTCATAAGAAAGATATCCAAAGATTATGTCCAAGCTGGTGTTTAGGAAAATTAATGAAAAGTTTATACATAGAATAAGATATATTTTGGCATAAAAATTATTATTGTGATTATATTTGTATCACTAAAAATAGATTTTTTAATTTAAAAGAATTTACACATTATTAAATTTCATTGTACTCTAAGAAAAATTTACAAAATACAATTCTAAAAATACAATGTATAAGAATTATTCTCTGTTTATAGAGTGAGGATTCTTTTTATTCTTTAATCTATAATACCAGTCATAATGGAAAAATTGTTTTTTGAATGTAAAAGGGTATGATACAAATGAAATTCAAGCAGATACAACAACTAGCTTATGTAAAAATAGTATTATGGGGGCTGATGATGTGGCTTACTAGCTTAAAACCCCAGCCTAAAGTGCCAGTATCCCCCATGGGCACTGGTTCGAATCCCGGCTGCTCCACTTCTGATCTAGCTTTCTACTGATGTGTCCAGGAATGCAGCAAAGGATGGCCCTTGTGTGTGAGCCCCTGCACCTATGTGGGAGACTCAGAGAAGGCCCCTGGCTCTTGCCTTCTGCTTGGATCAGTCCCGGCTACTGTGGCCGTTTTGGGAGTGAACCAGCAGATGGGAGGTCTCTGTCTCTCTTCTGCATCTCTCCTTATCTCTCTCTGTAACTCTGTCCTTCAAAAATAAAAACGAATCTTAAAAAAGTAATAAAATCACTCTTTAAAAAAGCATTATTTGACTATATACAATATATTGATACATACTACATATTAATCAGTTGGTCCATAAAATATTAAAATTATACTTATAAATATTCAAAACTGAAGAGATAAAGTCCTCTTACTATTGTTGCAACTGGTGTGTGTCAGAAATAGATAATTACATTATTTCAGTTCTGTTTCTATTGAATCTGTGATTTTAGAGACAAATTACTTATCTCCATGACATATCGTATGCACTGTATGATAGTGCCAATAAAAGTAGAACCTCCTCTTAGATCATCTTGAATTTGTATTCAACAAAACCTTGAATATATTTTTTAAAAAGATTTATTTTATTTATTTGAAAGAGTTACAGAAAAGGGTAGAGACAGAGATAAAGGGCTTGCATCCTCTGGTTCACTCCTCAAATTGCCTCAATGGCTAGAGCTGAGCTGATCAGAAGCCAGGAGCCAGGAACTTCTTACAGGTCTCCCACTTAGCTGAAGGAGCCCAACCTTGGGTCATCCTCTGCCGCTTTTCCAAGTGCATTAGCAGGGAACTGGATCAGAAGTGAAGCAGCCAGGACTCGAACCAGTGCCTGTGTAGGATTCCAGCACTGCAGGCTGGGGCTTTAATCTGCTGTGCCAAAGCGCCAGTCTGTGTCTTGAATATCTTGATGAAAGTGGAGTTCAGGATTGTATACATTGTGCACACAATGATGCCTTCAAATCTCCACATGAGGCTGAAGGGCAACAATTTGGTGACCCGAAGACATTTGTGAAAGCTATATTTGCATAGAAAGAACACTGTTTTTATTTAGATTGTATATCGCAGTCAATAAAACTAGCCTTTTCACATGTGTGAGATAGCTTAAATCTCTCAAATGGAAACTATAATCATTACTTTTACTTGAAATATAGTTACATTACTGGGAATTAGTGTATTTCTCCTTCCTGTAAACTGTGGTGCACTGTCATTGCAAGTGTGCAAAAAATCATATATGGTTAACTCCTATATCTTTCTTTTTTATCCTAATCTCAAGACCTCATTTACCTCAAGATCTCATTTACCTTCATTCTCAATGCATACATCGAAAACTATATTCACAATTTACTATACATTCTCCAAATATTTTTCTCTTCCAAATTTGCTATTTTCATTGATGGTACCACTAGTCAACCAGTCAGCAGCCTGGGTTCATCCTTTTTTTTTTTCTTTGTTTAAGATTTATTTAATTGAAAAGCAAACTTATGGAGACAGGGGGATAGACAGAAAGAAAGAGATCTTCCATGAACTGGTTCACTCCCCAAGTGGCCACAGTGGCCAAGGCTGGGCCAGATCAACACCAAAAGTCAGGAGCTTCTTCCAGGTCTCCCACATGTGTGACAGCAGCCCAAGCACTTGGGCCATGCTCCACTGCATTCCCAGGAGCGTTAGCAGGATTGGATTGGAAGTGGAGCAGCTGAGATGGACAGGAACACATAGGTGGTGACTTAACCCACTGGAGCACAGTTCTATGCCCTGGTTTCATTCTTGAACATTTTCTTGGCCCCATTTTCAATTATTTTCTTTTGTATCCCATGTGGAGGCCTCAGTATACATTCAGCCACTCAGGCAAGAAATGTGTGATGGGCTTGTGTTTAATATCTCATCTACTTAGTCAGAGAGAAAGTGACAGTAGCACAGTGCTGCCTCACCCCGATGCAATCAACAAGACCTGAGGATGTTATTACTATAGAAGCATCTTGGATTTACTCTTCTCCCAGGTGGCAGCAGGGTAATTTAAATTGAGCTCTCTGTGAACCTCAATACCTGGAAGATTTATGGAGCAGGAAAACAACAGGAGTGATGAGCACAGAATGTTTGCAGAAGATCATACAACAGACATAACTGGGATGCTGCTATGTAACCAAAGTGGAAATACAGAGGAACAAGAAGATCCTAGAAACTGATCACAAGGCAAGAGCTCAGTCTCTAAAATTAGGTCTAATGCCCAATGAATTAAGAACAGAAAACGACAATGTTAATCCTCTGTGCCTAGGATCTTCTAAATTTCCTCTGACTAGGGACAAGATTGAGGGATCAAGGGCAAACTAAACAAATATGTGTACATTTAGGCATATATACATACATATACACACACAAATAAGCAATATACAAAATGCTAGAAGACATCAGTTACTAGTACTCAATGAACAAGCTGTGAAGCCTGACTTTCTTGGTTTCAGTTTGAGTTGTACCATATCATGATCTTGGAAAAGTAATCTGCTCTCAATTTCATCTAAAAATAGGGCAATACCATCACTTACACAATGAGGTTGTTTGAAAGTCTACATACAGTAATTTCAAGTCTACAAATATTCTTAGCACAAAAAGAGTACTGAATAAAGAAAATTTCAGTACCACCATTAATGCTTGCTGATACATCATGTAGGGTCATCTTTAACTGTAATTTCTTCTAAAATAACCATCTACTTCTTTTTTTCTCTCTCATTGCTATATAGTTGACACCCTAATCTGCACTACAGATCAGAAGAGCCCTCCCCCAAGCTGCCTTACCTTTGCAAAATCTTTGCTACATCTCCATTTCAGTGGGCCTCTATAGATTTTAAAAATCTGAAACTTACCACATCATCTTCCCTAAGTTACTTTATGCAGCAAAATCTTCAGTGGATCATTGGACGGTTTTGGTAAAAAGATCTCATAGAGATCTAAGACAGTGTCTTAGTGTCTAATGCAGGTAAGTATAACTGTAGTCTTCTCAAATAAACTGTTAACTCCTTAACAACTTAGAAAATTTCTTTTTTAAACTACTGTGAAGTTGAGTATTCCACAAAACATGAAATCTGTATGCTACTGTGGGGGAAGGGAGGGATTATTGTCTTTTATTCTCAACTGGGAGTATTATTAGAAAAAATTATTTCATAGCCTTCAACAACTCGTCCTTCGTAGAACTTCCCATCAAAAATATATTACCATGGAGTCTTGAGGGTAGCCTCTCTAAGAAAAGTAGGCAGCCAACCCATTCTCCAGGGAAAAATTATCCAAAAGTTTGAACCTTCCTCCAAGGGGTTTATATTCCAGAGTGATAGTTATCAGTCTGGAACCAGCTCTAACCCAGCATTCCTGAGATTATTAGCACACGGGAAATGCTGACAAATCTGGGAATCAGGAGTTTCAAACCTCCTGCACAGGACTCCCGCTGTCTTCACTTTAAGAAGCTGAGCAACTGGTGGCAGTACTTCACAAGAACTCACGTTTCTCAGCCTGAAAAGAGCTACATGACAGAGTGGCACATCAGTGTCCTGAACAGGACCCTCCATCCAGCACCCATATGGCAACTACCATGGAGATAAAACACCATGGTGACACCTGTGGAAGACTGATGGGCTATTGAGGAAGAAAAGAAGTGGCAGATGGAAAAGATAGTGTCAAAATCCAGATGATAAACCAAGGCCTAATAGAAGGCAAGGGTGATTAGCAGTTTCAGACTGATCCTGTCACAAAAGGAAGGGTGCTAGAAATCCAGGATGTTGTGAGAGAACACAAATGATGACAGAGGAATCAGTTTCCAGAGAGGGAGAAATTAAGAGTCAAATGATGAATTAAAGCAGACCAGAGTGTGGGCTGAGAAGCAAGTCTTAGAGAAGAATGTCTGAATATTATACAGCATTCAGTCAAGTACCAGAGGCCAAATGAATGATGAGCCATGCAAGTGATGTTATCTGTATGCTGATGTGAGAGAGTGGTTCAAGGGAAACCAGCATTAAACAAAATTATCAAAAAAATCTTTTCAGTATTTTATTAATTTGGAAGCTTATCTTTCCTTTTATTCACATGAAATTACCCAATACCTTCAGCTTTTCCTTCTTGAAGATCCTTGCTTGAAGGATTTTTCTCCAGACAGCTCGTATTTACTTTGTTTAACCTTTCCCATTCGATAGCCCTCCTTTCTGGAAAATCCATGTACACACTTCTTATCTTTTCCTTGCTTTTATCTCATGCCAATATTTAACATCGCATGCATTTTGCTAAACCACCAACCTTTATTTTCTGTTTCTCCCATTAGATTTTAAGCTCAATGAGGATGAGAACTTTGTTTTATTAGCTACTTTATCCACAGCACAAAGGACATGCCTGGCATAGTTAATAAATACAATAAAAATTTATTGAATGGATAATTTAATCCCAGATGTATCGACTGTCATCTCAATGGCTGGACTCCTTAGCTAGAGATTTTCATGTTCGCAGGCCATGACCAGATTTCACCCACTCTTATCTTAAATCAATCTTGATTATTCCTCAACACTATCAAGGCAATGTATAAAAAACCCATGGCCACTATCTTATTGAATGGGGAAAAGCTGGAAGCATTCCCACTAATATCTGGAACCAGACAAGGTTTCCCACTCTATTCAATATAGTCCTGGAAGTTTTAGTTAGACCCATTAAGAAAGAAAAAAAAATCAAAAGGATACAAATTGGGAAGAAGGAAGTCAAATAATCTCTATTTGCAAATGACATGATTGTATATATAAGGGAACCAAAATACTCCACTAAGAGACTTGGAACTCATAAAAGAGTTCAGTAAAGTGGCAGGATACAAAATTAACACACAAAAATCAATACCCTTTGTATACACAGACAATGCCATGGCTGAAAAAGAACTTCTACAATCAATCCCATTCACAATGGTTACAAAACAATTAAATATCTTGGAATAAGTTTAACCAAGGATGCCAATGATCTCTATGATGAAAGTTAAAAAACATTAAAAAAGAAACAGAAGTGATAAAAAATGGAAAAAATCTTCCATGTTCAAGGATTAGAAGAATTTATATCATCAAAATGCCCATACTACTGAAAGCAATTTATAGATTCAATGTCATCCAAATCAAAATACCAACGACATTCTTCTCAAATCTAAAAAAATGATGCTAAAATTCACATGGAAACACAAGAGACCCCAAATAGCTAAAGCAATCTTAAACAACAAAAACAGCCATAGGCATCAAGACATATATCAGGGCAGTTATAACCCAAACAGCCTGGTACTGGCACAAAAATAGACAATGAACAGAATAGAAACTCAAGAAATCAGTCCACACATCCACAACAAACTGTTTGACAAAGGAGCTAAAAACAATCCCTAGAGCAAAGACCATCTCCTCAACAAATGGTGCTGGGAAACTAGATCTCCACATGCAGGAGTATGAAAAAGACCTGGAATCAACCTAAATGCCCATCAACAGTAGACTGGATAAAGAAATTATGGGATATGTACTCTACAGAATACTACACAGCAGTAAAAAAAACAATGAAATCTGGTCATTTGCAACAAAATGGAGGAATCTGGAAAACATCATGCTGAATAAAATAAGCCAGTCCCAAAAGGACAAATATCATATGTTCTCCCTGATCGGTGATAACTAACTGTGCACCAAAAAGGAAACCTGTTGAAGTGAAATGGACACTATGAGAAACAGTGACTTGATCAGCCCTTGTCCTGACTGTTGATGAACAACTTAATACTTTATCCCTCCTAGTATTTTTTTTGTTTGTTCTGCTTAATACTATTGTTTGAATTCTGTCATTAAAACACAGTTATTCTTAAGTGTTGATACTTAACTGAAAAAATGATCGCTGGTAAATATAAGAGTGGGAATAAGAGGGGGAAGAGATGTGCAATTTGGGACATGCTCAATCGGACTTGCCCCAAATGGTAGAGTTAGAAACATACCAGGGGACTCCAATTCAATCCCATCAAGGTGGCATATACCAATGCCATATCACTAGTCCAGGTGATCAATTTCTGTTCACAATTCATCATAATGATAGGACTAAGAGTCAAAGGGATCACATAAACAAGACTAGTGTCTGCAAATACTAGCTGATAGAATAAAAAAAGAGAGAGAAAGTTCCAACATGGGAAGCGGGATACACAGCAGACTCATAGAATGGTGGATGGCCTAAACAGCACTCTGGCCTCAGAATCAGCCTTTAAGGCATCCGGATCCAGCTGAAAAGCCCATGAGAGTATTTTAGGCATGGAAAACCAAGACACTCTGGCAAAAAAAAAAAAAATGACCTAAATGAAAGATCTCCGGGAGTGAGATCCAGTGGAAAGAACAGGTCTTCAAAGAAGGAGGTACCTTTCTCTGAAGGGAGGAGAGAACCTCCACTTTGACTATCACCTTGTCTAAACAAGATAAGAGTCGGAGAACTCAAAAGGCTTCCATAGCCTTGGCAACTCATGACAAGAGCCTAGGGTGATTACTGATGCCATAAACAAGAGTGTCAAATTGTTAAGTCAACAACAGGAGTCACTGTGCACTTACTCCTCATGTAGGATCTCTGTCCTTAATGTGCTGTGCATTGTGATTCAATGCTATAACTAGTACTCAAACAGTATTTTTCACTTTGTGTTTCTATGTGGGTGTAAACTGTTGAAATCTTTACTTAATATATACTAAACTGATCTTCTGTATATAAAGAGAATTGAAAATGAATCTTGAGGTGAATGGAAGGGGAGAGGGAGCAGGAAAGGGGAGGGGTTGCGGGTGGGAGGCCAAGTTATGGGGGGGAAGCCATTGTAATCCATAAGCTCTATTTTGGAAATTTATATTCATTAAATAAAAGTTAAAAAAAAACAACCCTACCTTACACCTTACACAAAAAATCCACTCAAAATGGATCAAGGACCTCAATCTATGACTTGATACCATCAAATTACAAGAGAATATTGGAGAATCTCAGTAAGATATTGGCATAGGCAAATACTTCTTGAAAAAGTCCCCAGATGCACAGGCAATCAAAAACAAAATTGCCAAATGTGAGTACATCAAGCTGAGAAGCTTCTGCAGTACAAGAGAAGCACTCAGCAAAGTGAAGAGGCAACTGAAAGAATTGGAGAAAATATTTGCAAACTATGAAACTGATGAAGGCTTGATATCCAAAATCTATAGAGAAACTTAACAGCACAAAACAAGCAATCCAATTAAGAAACGGGCAAAGGACTTGAAAAAGCATTTTTCAAGAGAGGAGAAAAGGCATTTTTAAAGAGAGGAAATTCAAATGCCCAACAGACACATGAAAAAATGCTTAGGATCACTAGCCATCAGGAAAGTGCAAATCAAAACCATAAGGAGATTTCACCTCACTATATGTAGAATGATTCTCATACAGAAATCAATAAACAATAAATGCTGGTGAGAATGTGGAAATAAAGATAACCTAATCCACTGTTGGTAGGGATATAAACTGGTACAACCACTGTGGAAGACAGTATGGAGATTCCTCAGAAATCTGAATGTAGATATTCCTTATGATTCAGCCATCTTGCTCCTGGAAATTTACCCAAATGAAGTGAAATCAGCATATGAAAGAGTGATCTATACCCCCATGTTTATTGCAGCTCAATTCACAATACCTATGATATGGAATCAACCCAAATGTCCATCAATCGACAGCTAGATAAAGAAATTATGGAATACTGCTCAGCATTTAAAAAAAAGAAAGAAGAAAAGAAATCCTGTCTTTTGCAATAAAATGGAACAACTGGAAGCCATTATACTTAGTGAAATACATCAGTCCCAAAAAGATATATATCATACATTTTCCCTGATCTGTGGTAACTAATAGGGTACCCACAAGGTAACATATAGGAGTGAAATGAACATTTTGAGATTCGATGATTGTTTATGGCCCTTGTCTTGACTGTTGAGGCACACTAGTTTTTTTCTTCATACTAATAGTTGAACTCTTCACTTAGTGTAGGGCTAATCTTATGAGTATAAAGTAAACTGAAAATAGATCTCTGTAAAAATGAAGAGTAGGAATAGGAGAGGGAGGAGGAAGAAGGGTGGGAGTGTGGGCGGGAAGGAGAGTAGGATAGGAAGTATCAATATACTCCCGAATCTGTATATAGGAATACAGGAAATTTGTATACCTTAAAAATTTTTTTTACAAAATTACTTGATTCACTAGTCTACTCCACTAGAAACAATCTTTCCTGTGTTGCATTCCTTTGTTATTTTTCTAGATGATTGGGAATTATTCTGAAATATTCTATAGATGATAAAAATTAGTTCACAGTATAACTCAGATATTTTCCATTGTGGAGGCCTTTAGTGATTCACTCTGAAGAACAAGTAATGTGAAAATTTCAAGAAATGTTACTTGTCTCTGGATGCAAAATCAAAGGCAAGAGCATGCTGAAACATACAGTATAGAAAGCTGATTTTGCTCAACCCTGGGTCTTGAAAATCACCTTGGTTTAAAGCTGATGTGTTATACAAATGAAGATTAGTAAATTCAATAGTCATTTGCTAAAATGGGCAATTCATTTAGAAGATACTTTTTAGCACAGATATGGGTTTTTTAGCCAAGATAATATTGCTCAACTCCAAACCAATTTACTTTTGTTCAGGCGACATAGTAGAGAGAATAACTAGTTATTATTATCCATCTTTCTCACAGTAATATTGTGAAGGTTTAATAAAGGGCAGTACAAAACTTTTGCAAGTATAAACTGCAAGAGGAATAATGATGGCTTTATTCTTAAGTGCTTCCATGTCACCTTGCTATTTCTTGCTGTCATTCACTAATTAAATGTCAGTTCCCAACAGCTACATGGGTAAAACTCTTATTTGACATAATCTAAAATAGAATCTAAGTACAACCAATTGTGCTTGAATGCTGATACTGTTTGTCTTTCCAGCCCTCACCTTCGGCCCAGTCTCTCTAGTCTCCGTGTTTTCCCCTCCCCTCTATGAAACGCCTGTCAATTCTCATCCCATTTCTCACCATCCACACACCAAGTAGATTCTTACTACTATCTGTGCTTGCTTAATACTAGTGATCCTAAAACCATTGTCTTACCACTTATCTGTTTCAATTTTTTTTTCATTTATTCATTTGAGAGACATACACGTGCACATGTCACACACATGTCTCCCTTTCACACACACACACACACACACACACACACAGAGAGAGAGAGAGAGAGAGAGGGAGAGAGAGAGAGAAATTCCATCTGCTGGTTTACTCGCAAAATGCTTGAACTCAATCCAGGTGTCTCCCATGTGGGTGACAGAGAGCCAACTACTTGAGGTTTACAGGGTGCACATTAATAAGGAAGCTGGAATATGGCACTCTGAATCCAGGCACTCCAATGTTAGATGCAGGTATTCCAATCAGCAGTTTAACCACCGCACTGAACACCTGACCCTGTCCTACGTTTACACAGATTTTCATGCTGAGTTTGTTTTTTTGTTGTTATTTTGATTTATTTTAATGTTGATAATTCTGTTCTTGGAAGGTAACTAGGCTAGAACCAAGAGTGATAGATGAACTCACTATAAGTCAAATATATTGTAATCAGATAGTTGAAAGTTGGTAGTAAGAGGCAGATGTGGTCTAGTTATCTTAAGAAGTATTAAAACATAAAAACAGTACTTTGAAAAATAAATATTTCTCGTGGTGAAGATTTCATAAAATAAAAAAATAGAAAATATACAAATGGTACTCTCATGTTACTCTCCCCAAAAATACTGTAAGACAAGAAACTAAGTTACAAAGTTAGATAACTTTCTTCAGTTTAAAGAAGTAGTCAATAGCATTCAGTACTCAATTCAAGGTCTTTGGAACTCACACTCAGTGGTCCTTCTAGTCCATTATGTTTATATCCAATTCCATATTCTCTCTGATTTCTGCTCCAATAATTTTAAAAGGTATTTTGTACTGGAAAATTTAAATTAATCCCCTCCTCATTTAGATGAATACTTGTCTGGTATATTAATAATATGAAAATACAATGCTGGCCATCTACATTTCAGGTACATTTTTGTTAAAATAGGTACCAAATAACCAAGCTTTTTATTAGATCCATAATGCAGCACCATTGATAAAATTATATTTAATTTCATGCAAAACTACTCTCTCTGGTGCAATATTCTCAATTTCGACAGAGGACAAGCTTTGTTATTCCTTTACATAGTGGGGTAGGAACAGAGACAGACATAAACCACAGGTAAATTTTTTATACACTTTGTATCATAAAATTCAATTTTGATTTTTTTTTCTGAGTAGTCTCTTCTCAAGAAAACACATCTAAATCATCAAGTTTCAATCAAAATAATTCCCCCAAATAATTCTAAGAAATGTGCTTAGCAAAAAGTAGTGAACTAATTGTTATAACCCTTTTTCCATATCATTCTCAAAATATGTGGCACAAGGCTGTAGATTAGGCTCAGCAGGTTAAGCTGCCACTAGCAACACCAGCATCCCACAAACAAGTGTACCAGTTTGAGTGCTGGCTACTCTGCCTCTGAAACAGCTCCCTGTGCATGTGCTTGGGAAGCCAGACAAGTATGCCCCAAGTGTTAGGATACTTGCCCCCAACATGGAAGACCAGAGTAGAGTTATTGACGTATGACTTTAGCCTAGTCCGTACGTGGTTGTTGCAGTCATTTGGAGAGTAAACCAACAACGAAAGATCTCTTTCATGTTCTTGCTCTCACTCTATGTGTGTGTGGGTACATGAGTTTATCTCCCTTTCTTTCTCTGTCACTGCCTTTCAAATAAATAAATAAATATTTTTTAAAAATATGGATTACATCTAAAAGGCTGTTTGCCAGCTCTGTTTATCCTCTGAATTCAGTGTTACATATGTTCTAGTAAGTGCACATAGGGGATAGTATTTAATTATAACTATTTGAATATTTCAAAATAATTTTTCCGTACAGAGAAGCCACATACAATTTTAAGAAGAGGTTAGACTCTAAAAATAGTATTATGCATGTTTGAGGTTTTTATTTCTTTTTAAAAGACATCTTACAAATTTTTCATAAAAGATTGTTTTGCCTCGTATGGAATAATTCAGGTGTGGTTTTATATGCCCAATGTCCACCTTTAGGAAATTACATCTTTCCCATTGTATCTGTAATCTTAGTGCTTCATGAAATATTGATTTCTACTTTCCATTAAGGATTCTAAGGAAAAGAGAAGAAAAAAAATTGGTGGAAGGAAACAAATA
The DNA here is from genome assembly GCF_964237555.1 of Oryctolagus cuniculus. NCBI lineage: Eukaryota > Metazoa > Chordata > Mammalia > Lagomorpha > Leporidae > Oryctolagus > Oryctolagus cuniculus. Next base: position 149,261,152 of record NC_091434.1, read on the forward strand.
ATAAAACTCAAGTGCAAACAAATGGCATAGACTACAAAAAATTAATGAATTGTAGAGTTGATCCTTTGAAAATATAAAAAAATTGACAAACTTTTAGCTAGAGTAAGAAAAAAAGAGAGAAGATTAAAATGAAATCATATATGAAAAGGAAGACATTATGATTGTCCACAGAAATACAGAGGATTTTTAGAGATTATTATGAACAATTATGACATTAACAAGTTTGATAATCTGAAGGAATAGACAAATTCTTGGACAAATTCACCTTTCCAAGATTGAAACATGAAGAAATGGAATACCTTAACAGACCAAATATCTCCCATCAAAGAAAATCCCAGGACCAGATGGATTCACTATTAAAATCCACCTAACATTGACTAAAAAATTAACACCAATTCTTCTTAAATTATTCTGAAAAACAGAAGAAGATAGAATTCTTTAATACTTATTTTATGAGACCAGGATATTATCTTGTTACCAATACCAAAAAAGAGTACAGCAGGCCAGCACTGTGGCATAGTAGGTTAAGTTTCTGCCTGCGGTGTCAGCATCCCATATTGGCACCCATTTGAGTCCTGGCTGCTCCTTTTCTGAGCCAGATCCCTGATAATGGCCTGGTAAAAGCAGCAGAAGATGGCCCAAGTGCTTGGGCTCCTGCACCCATGTGGGAGATTCAGAAGAAGCTCCTGGCTCCTGGCTTCTGATCGGCCTACCCCCAGCCTTTTCGGCCATTTGTGGAGTGAACCAGCTGATTGAAGATATCTCTCTCTCCCTGTCCCCATATCTGTAACTCTGTCTCAAAAAATACAACAAAAATATTTCTGATAAACCTAGAAGAAAAATTATCAACAATACTAGAAAATCAAATCCAACAACACATTAAAAAGATTATTTACCATGTGCAAGTGGTATTTATCCCAGGCATGCAATGATGCTTTGACATATGCAAATCAATAAACTTGATGCATCACATCAACACAATGAGGAACAAAAATCATATGATCATATCAATAGATGCAGAAAAGGCATTTTATAAAAATCAATGACAAAAACTGAACAAATTAAGTACTGAAGTAATGTACTTCAACATAATAAAAATCATGTCTAACAAGATAACAGGGACTGTCATACTGAATGGGGGGGAATGCCGAGGGCTTTCTAAGGTCTGGAATAAGACAAGGAGGATGACTGTCTATACTTTTGCTCAACATGGTACTGGAAGTTCTATATAGAACACTGTTAAGAAAGAGAAAGAAATGAAGAGCATCAAGATTTAAAAAAAAGTCCATGTTTGCAGATGACATGATTTTATATATATTTAAAAAACCAAAGGGTTCATCGAAAGCTACTAGAACTAGTAAACAGATTCAGCAAGGTTGGATGACACAAAGTCAAGGTGCACAAATTGGTAGCATTGTTATACAACATTGTGAATTATCTGACAAAGAAATCAAGAAAGCAATTGTGCTTCCAATAGTTGTAGACCATAAAATAAAATATCTGGAAACAAATTTAACCAGTTGTGAAAGATTCCTACAATGAAAATTATAAATCATTGATTAAATAAATTGAAGAGGACGTGAGGAAAGGGGAAGACATTGTATATTCTTAATTGGAAGAATCAATATTGTTAAAAGTTCCATAGTACTGCAAGCAATTTATAAATTCAATGTAATTCCTACCAAATATCAATGGTGTTTCTCACAGTTGGAAAAAAACTAATACTAAAATTTGTATGGAACCACAAAAGACCCTGAGTAACCAAAGCAAACTCTAGCAAAAAGAGAAAAACAGGAAGCAATACATTATCTGATTTAAAATGCTACAAAAGCACATTAATTAAAACAGCATGGTATTGCCATAAAAACACATTCATAGGCCAATGGAAGAAAATAGAGACCCTAAAAGTAAACCTACACATCTATTATCAACTGATCTTTGTCAAAGATGCTAACAGCATGCCCCCGGTGATGTAGGGAGGAGGAGGAGAATGGAGAATGGTCTTTTCAATAAATGGTGCTGGAAAAATTGAATATCCATGGGTTGAAGAATGAAACTATACCCCTACTTTTCACGATGTACAAAAACCAACCCAAAATATATTAAAGACTTAAATGTAGAACCAGAGACTTCAAATTACTAGAAGGAAATAGAGGAAATACTCTGGACAGTGGAATGAGGAAAACTTTTTAAACCAGAACCCAAACATTCAGAAAACTAAAGCAAAAATACACAAGTTTTGGATTTCACCAAATTAAAGGATTTCTGCACAGCAAAGGAGGGAATCAACAGAGTGAAGAAATAACCTAAAGAATATAAGAAAAAAATATTTTCAAGTTATATATCTGACAAGAGGTTAACAACTGTTAACAAGGGGTTAACAATAAGGAACTCAAATAACTCAATGGCCAAAAGACTAGAAATGTTCTACTGCTGGTCCACTTTCCAATTTGGTGAATGCAACCAAACTATACACCGTATAAAACTGCCTGCACTGGCATTTTAAGAAGTTGGGGTACAATGTGTAGATTATCATTTCTTTGTTGGCAAGTTTTTCTTCCAATAAAATCTATTTTACTTCTACACTGTGTAGTTCTAAAGTTATAAGTTGTCCATTTATTTTTTGCATACCAAAGTCAATCTGGTGAACTCTGAGAAACATGCTCAAAGCTCTTATACTTAAAGAGTTCAAACCTAGTAGGAAAAATACTGCAGCCATAAATCACTGTAAAATGATGTTCAGATTATAATATCTACAATCAGTCAGTGTTCAGATTTTTCTTATGCATTTCCTCTAAAGAAATAATTCAGTTTTTCTTTAGGCATATAGGGAAATTGCTGAAACCATTTTCTTATCAGGCATCCATGCTTGTCTTCATTCTTCCCTTTAAAGCTCAAAGAGTAAGCCCATCCTTCCAGCTTATAGACTTCCAGTTCTTTTTTTTTTTTTTTTTTTTTTTGATAGGTAGAGATATAGACAGTGAGAGAGAGAGACAAAGAGAAAAGGTCTTCCTTCCGCTGGTTCACTCCCAAAAGGGCCGCTACAGCCGCACTGCGCCGATCCAAAGCCAGGAGCCAGGTGCTTCTTCCTGGTCTCCCATACAGGTGCAGGGACCCAAGCACTTGGGCCATCTTCCACTGCCCTCCCAGGCTACAGCAGAGAGCTGGACTAGAAGAGGAGCAACCAGGACAAGAACCCAACACCCACACAGGATGCCAGCGCCGCAGGTGGAAGATTAACCAAGTGAACCACGGTGCCGGCCCCGACTTTGAGTTCTGAAGACAGTTGTCATGTTATCATCCACTTTTGTGCCATCAAAACATCCTTGATAACTTCAGTCATTTTGTAAAACAAGATGAGTCACATTTTATCGAATAAATAACATTTGGCTATAAGCTACAAACAGTTTTATAAGTAAAGGCAAAAGAAAGTCTATCCTATGTGTAGTGACCAAGGAAAGCAAAGTATATATTTGGGAAAGTGAAAATTGGATCCTAAAGAGTAAAATATTTCAGCATAGCTATTTGAGGCAGAATGGTGAGGCTATGTAGGTTAAAAGAATAAACTAAATTTTGTAGTGTCGATAATTGGGAAAACTGAAACATTTTTTAACAGAAGGAGGACATGATAAAAGATATGCTTGAGGAGTATTACTTATGTGTACAATGGAACCTAGAGAGAGGGAGAAATAATTAAGGAGTTATTATGAATATCTGAATAGGATGCAGCAAAGGTCTGAAACAGAAAAATGGTGGGGCACTTGATAAGAATAGGTTAAGTGCAAGATCTGTGCAGAAACAGAATCACCATTCATAGTACTACCATATCTATTTAGTTTTTATTTTAATATTAAGAAGTCATTGCAAAAGATTTGTAGGTTATATATTCCTACAAAGACAGTATGGCAAAGTAGAAAGCATTTTTCAAGTCAGACAGACTGGAGCTAAATCCTGAATCCACTGCTTCTTAGCTATATGTCATGCATAAGCTATTCAGCTTGAGAATCTTGTTAGCCTAGTGTGTAACTTGGAGGTAGTAAAGTACGGTAGTGTCTAGTACTCTGACACTAAATAAACCTTAGCTGCCTTCTCCTATTTCATATGCCACTTTAAATGGATTTTTTATTAAGCTTCTGTTCTATACCAGAAAATATGCCTGGTAATGGAAGCCACAAAAATTTAACTCAAGTTCCCCAGATCGTATTGTCTAAGATATGAATCCTTCTTCAAGAGCATTCTACCTCTCATGTCTTGCTACATACTTGCAAGGATTCTCTGAAGGCCTCTTTCCCACACCGTTGACTTTGGGCTTGCCTATATTACTTGGTTTGTCCAATAGAAAGTGAACATAGATGATGTATGTTCTACCTGAACAGATGTTTTAAGAATCAGCACATGTTTTGGCACTTTCTCTTCTCCTTCTTCCAGGCGAAATATATAGGTTACTCCTGGAATGAAGAAAACCCATGGAGCAGAACCACAGGTTTTCCTGCAGTCGCTGAAGCTGAAAGACAAGTGAGAAATGACTGAAATGTAGGGCTTTGGATGTTGTTGCTGTGCCATAAATTGGCCAAAACTAATTCAACACTAAGTAAGTAATTGCAAAAAAAAAAAGAAAAGAAAAAAAAAGAAAAAAGACTGAGGTAACGTAATACTAAAAAGGGACAACCAATCCAATGAGTGAGAAACATTTGCACTCAAATCTCAATGAGACTGACCCTGATTATCCTGTTATATCATAGCTTGCTTCAACTGCTGTCAGAACTCTGGATCAACTTTTTATTATATAGCACTATCATCTCTTAATAATAAATATTTTTGCTGGGGCTGGCACTGTGTAATATTGGGTAAAGCTGCTGCCTGCAATGTTGGCATCCCATATGGACACCAGTTCAAGTCCTGGTTGCTCCACTTCAGATCCAGCTCCCTGCTATGGCCAGGGAAAGCAGTAGAACATGTCTCAAGTCCTTGCACCCCTGCAGCTGTGTGGAAAACCCAGAAGAAGCTCTTGCTCCTGGTTTTGGATTGGCACAACTCCATTTGTTGGGGCCATCTAGGGAGTGAACCAGCAGGTGGAAGACCTCTTTCTGTCTGTCTGTCTGTCTTTCTCTCTATATATATCTCTATCTCTCTCTGCCTCTCTGTTACTCTGCCCTTCAAATAAATAAAATCTTTAAAAATATATAATTTATTTACATATTATATTTATTATTTATTATTTATCTCCCAGATATAGAATATAATCTCCACAAACACAGAGATCATTGATTGTTCTGTTCATGGATGTGTCTCAAACACCAAAAAGCATGCTTAGACAGAGCAAGTGTCAATAAGCACTTGTTGAATGAATGATCCCATCCCCTTCAAGGTCATTCAAAGGTCTCCAACATCCTACTGATGTACAGGTTTTACACTGAGGAATATTACAGTCACTTAAAATCTTAAACAAACAAGTAGATTTGCATCTTACTAATAACAGCAATATGGATAATGGATTAGAAGGAAGAAAGCAAGAAACTTCCTCCTATTTATTCTTCTTATGTGCCATCTAAAATAGCCATAGTGTACAATATTAAGTAAACAGAGTCTTTAAGAATTTACTGAAAATTTCAAAGCACCCCAAGACGAACAGGAGTAAAAGCTGAGTTAGAAATAGTCCCAGGTCGGCGCCGTGGATCACTAGGCTAATCCTCCACCTGCGGCACCAGCACCCCTGCTTCTAGTCCCGGTTGGGGAGCTGGTTCTGTCCCGGTTGCTTCTCTTCCAGTCCAGCTCTCTGCTGTGGCCCAGGGAGTGCAGTGGAGGATGGCCCAGGTGCTTGGGCCCTGCACCCGCATGGAAGACCAAGAGAAGCACCTGGCTCCTGGCTTCGGATCGGCACAGTGCACCGGCCACAGCAGCCATTTGGAGAGTGAAGCAACGGAAAAGGAAGACCTTTCTCTCTGTTTCTCTCTCACTGTCTAACTTTGCCTGTCAAAAAAAAAAAAAAAAAAAAAGAACTGTATGCTATTTATATATTTTTTCATATAAGATATATGGAAAAGAGTAATCAGTAAGAAATATAAAAATCATACTTGTCTTAATTTTAAAACACATTGAACAAGCTTCATAAAGTTCATTAAATAAGCACAAGAATGATTTATGACTCCTATCAATATATAAATAAATTTGTTTTGACAAAAATTAAACATAATATACTACATTTTAGATTTATTGTGTCACAGAATATCAAACAAAGAAGCAGAGATCTTCCATCTGATGATTCCCAATGGCTGCAAAGGGTTAGGCTGAAGTCAGAAGCCAGGAGCCAGGAGCCAGGAGCCAGGATCTCCATCTGGGTCTCCAATGTGGGTGGCAGGAGCCTAAGGACTTGGGTCATCTTTCACTGCTTCTCCAGGCTCATTAGCAGAGTGCTAGATGAGAAATAGAGCAGCCAGGATTCGAACTTGCATGCATATAGGATGCTGACATATCTACAATCATACCACCCTGAACACACCTGACCTAGGATGCTGACACTGCAGGAGGCACCTGATGTGCCACAATGCCAGCCCCCTATATCTAATTTCTTTTGCCCTAAAATTGCCCGATTATTCATAAGTTTCACAATCTGCCTTCTCACCCCTTTTATTTGTTATGAATGTGCTAAAGTTAAATGAAACTAACACTGTAGAATATATTTAAATAATCAATGAATTTATTTTAGTTACATAGAAAATAACTATATTCCTTTTCAAAATTTTTAATTTATAAAATAAAACAAAATTAATACCTGAAACTAATTTTCTTAATTATAAAGTTCATTATTAATTTTACCTATATTTTAAAATATTTATTTATTTGAAAGGCAGATTTATAGAAAAAAAGGGAGAGACATATGGAAAGAGAAATTTTTCACCTGTTGGCTCAATCCCCAAGTGGTCAGAATGGCTAGGGCTGGGTAAGGCCTAAGACAGGAGACTGGAACTTCATCCAAGTTTCCTTATGGGTGTCAGGAACCCAAGTACTTGGACCATCTTCTGCTGCCTTGCCAGGCATATTAGCAGGGAGCTAGATTGAGAAGTGGAGCAACAGGGACTTGTACCGGTGCTCATATACGATGCCAGCATCATAGCCAGTGGCTTAACTTACTGCATCACAATACTGGCTCCATATTTTCAATATATTCTATTTTATTCTTTAAGGAATTAGCAGAGTTCAATTTAATGTATACATTAGGAATATCAGTACTAAATTTAAATATTACTACTTTCAAATATAAACAAGCAAATAGATGATCAAATGTAGATATATGCTTCTAACTGTCCAGAAAAACAAATGAAAATTACGTATTAAATAAAATAATCTAATATAACAATCTTAATGTATTTATGCCATTATATCAGGTATAATTTTAAAAACAATATTTTTCTCACATTAAGTTGCTTATGTCAGAAAATTTTATCTTAAATCTGGGCCAGTTGTGTGCACAAAGTCATTTAGTAAACTACAATTGATTTACTTTCTAGGGGTATCCACTACTGTTTTAAAAAGATATCAATGTTATATAACCTAACCAAATACACATTGAAAAATTGCCTGCTGACAATCATAACCTCTTTTTAAAATGAGCAAGCAACCTAAGGCTGAAAAGAGGTTGATGAAATCGAACATAATAAAGAGAAGAGACACTTGATAATTTCAAGCATGTAAATTGGGCCAGGAATCTTCTCACAGCCTCATCTGGGTGAAATGCCTATGACTAGAGCAAGGAGCCATGGATGAGGGATTCTGTCCTCTAATGAATAGTGCTACAAGTTGTCTTTTTTCTTTCTTCTGCCATGCAACTAATGATGCTAAACATTTGAAAATAATACCATACATTTAAAACTAAAATAAACTGCTTTCATACAAACGTATATTCCCTTCAAAAAATTATAGTCTATAATATGTTGTAGAATTCAATATCAAGAAAATACTATTATAGTCTCATATTTTTATTATATTCTGCTTAGTTCTTCTTTATGTTTATTTTCTATAGTAAGCAATTAATCATCTCAAATTTGGAACTGTCACTTATATTCTATCAAAATAATGAATTATAGTGATTTGCAATAAGAAATCCACCATTACATTTCAGTAGATCAAAAAGCCAACCATCTTCAAGTACTAAAAGTAACATGAGGAGAGATAACAGAATGAAGAGAAATTAATATAAGGATGTAACTCCTTGATTTAAAGTTTATAGTTCACTGACAGAAGTGGACTTCACATAAAATACTCATATATCTAATGAGAATGTGGAAAAGGCAACTTTACCAGCTATATAGATCAATAGGAGATAAATTTAGCACACAGATTGTGGGAAGAGGCTGAATGCAGGCAAGAATCTTCAGAGGAGTCAATCACAGTATGTCTGCTGTAAAGGTTAATGTGACCATTAACTAGGAAAGTCAATTATACAAAGGAGAAGGAACATCTTCTACGTAGTGTCTGCTAAAGTGAAAGAGCAGGAAGTTTGGGTTAAGTGAAAATTTTCGTGGAAGTAAGTGAATTTATGTGAAATGAATAAAAATTTATAACATGCTGTTGTCAACACAAAACAGCAAAATTGAAAAAGAAAATTGTGAAACAAACTCAACAGGGTCAGCACTGTGGCGTAAAAGTTTGGGCCAACACCCACAGTTCTCGCATCTCATATGGGCGCCAGTTTGAGTCCGAGTTTCTCCACTTCAGTTCCAGCTCCCTGCTAATGCACCTGGGTAGATGGTCTGGGTCCTTGGGCCCCTGTTGCCCATGTGGGAAACCTGGAGGTGGCTCCTGGCTTTGGCTTAGCTCAGTACCAGCCATTGCAGCCCCCCCCCCAACTTCTCTTTCAATCTCACCATCTTTATCTCTGCCTTTCAAATTATTTATTTTTATCCATTTTATACATATTTTACAAAATTAATGAATTTTCTGAAAATACATTATAAAAAGTAAAATACAAAACTAAAGAGGGATACAGAAGATTGTATTAAATAACGAAGGAGGGGCTGGCACTGTGACATAGCAGATAAAGCCGTCACCTGCAGTGCCAGCATCCCATATGGACACCACTTCGAGTCCCTGCTGCTCCACTTCCAATTCAGCTCTCTGCTATGGCCTAGGAAAGCAGTAGAAGATGGCCCGGGTGCTTGGGCCCCTGCACCCACTTGGGAGACCCGGAAGAAGCTCCTGGTTCCTGGCTTCGGATCAGTGCAGCTCCTGCCATTGCAGCCATTTGAGGAGTGAACCAGCGGATGGAAGACCTCTCTCTCTCTCTCTCTCTCTATCTCTATCTCTCCATCTCTACCTCTGTCTTTCTCTATGCCTCTCTGTGTAACTCTGACTTTCAAATATATAAATCTTAAAAAAAAATAACCAAGTAATGTTTATGTGTGAGATATTTAGAACTCAAAACAGGATTTTTATAATAGAACACTTGACTAAGAACCTGGAAACTAACATCACCTAACCCAGCCTGTAATCTATTAAAGTTTATGAAGCTTCTGTAACCATTTCCAATTTTATTCTTTTGATTCAATAAACTAAGAGTAATGTAAGAGGAGGAACATTGTGTTCTGGGTTTGAACTTTAGAGAGCAACCAACTTTGAAAAAAAATTTATTAAGTGATATCTTTACTAAATAACCATTTTTTTCTAAGTTATCTTCTCTAGCACGATATAAATTGTTATTTTTTCTTTCTTTTACTTATTTTTATTTTTATTTATTTGAAAGTCAGAGTTACACAGAGAGAGGAGAAGCAGAGAGAGAGAGAGAGAGAGAGAGAGAGAGGTCTTCCATCCAATGGTTCACTCCCCAATTGGCCGCAACAGCCGGAGCTGCGCCAATATGAAGCCAGGAGCCAGGAGCTTCTTCCAGGTCTCCCTCGTGGGTACAGGGGCCCAAAGACTTGGGCCATCTTCTAATGTTTTCCCAGGCCATAGCAGAGAGCTGGATCAGAAGAGAAGGAGCCGGGACTCAAACTGGTGTCCATATGGGATGCCGGCATTTTGGGCCAAGTCGTTAACCCACTACACCACAGAGCCAGCCCATATTTTTTCTTTCTTTTAAAAACAACATGAAAATTTAATAAGGCAATATAACTTGATTTGTCCTTTATAGGTCTTGAATGGAAAATTGTCAATATAAAGATTTGATTTTTTTCTAAGAAAAATTTTTTATTAATGTAGTGGTTAAATTCAATCTTAAGAAATTATTTCCCTGAGTAATATTCAAAGAACATCTCAGGGACTATTAATCAGCAGCACTAATTCTACTGAGTAAAATCAAGGCTAGAAATTGATGGCACACTCATCTGTTGCTGTGTGCATATGAGGACAAACTTTCCACAATCTATTTTGTATGGTTAAGTTTAATGCTGCTGAAATTCCTCAAGTTGTTTCATGTTTCTTTAATGACACCTAATCAGGAAGTTCAGGCTGAGCTCAAGTGAACTTGATTAATCAACCTTCAAGTTCTCAATTAAATGATCAGCTGATATCTAAAGAAGAGTAACTATTCAAGTAAACCCGAAGGTTTCCATAATGAAGATTCACCAGTAGTAGTAATACACTTGAAGCAGTAGAAGCAAAATATGAAAATTCAAAACCCATCATTTAAATATCAATAAAGTACAAATATCACAAAGTTAGAAATACAAAATATTATTTTCAGTTTTCAGATATTTGGAATAAGAAATTCACTTTTTATTTGAAGTAGCCCTAACAAAATGATGAACACAAAAGAGATATTTTATTGGAGAACAGTTTACTGTATTACAAAGAATCAGAGAAGGAATAAGTTAAATAGAGAATAAAAAGGACATCAATTCAGGACATAAATGAAGAAAAGGGTTGGTTTTTTTGAAAATACAAACCTAGTTAGCAAGCCTTTACCAATATGTACTCAATAGAGAAGACTCAAAGAAAAAATAAATGTATTAATGAAATAGGGGACTTTGCAATTGATGCCACAAAAATACAAAGGATCACAAAAGACCATTACGAGTAATTATGTTCTAACAAATTCATTACTATGAGAAAACGAAAGATCAATTATTTCTGATTAATAGAGACACAGAAATCCTTAGCCAAATAGCAGCTATCTGAGTTCAACAGCACATGAAAAGGACTGTACACCATGATCACATGGGATTTATCAAATTTATAAAATCCATAAACATTAATAATCACAATAACAGAATGGGAAAAAATAATATGATCATCTTATAGACCCAGAAAAATCATTTGACAATATTCAACCTTCTTTCATGATAAAATCTCAACAAATTAGGTATGGAAGGAATCTATTGTTTAATAGAAAACACATAAAACAAATCCATAGCTAAAATCATAATCAGTGGTGAGAAGCAGAAGCTTTTCCTCAGGATCAAGATACAACATGGAAGGCCACTCCTGCTGTTTCTGCATATTCGGCATAGTACTGGAAGTTCTAGCCAGAGCAACTTGGTAAGAGGAAGAAATAAGATAACTTGAAAGGAAGAAGTCAAATTGTCTCTGCAGATATCATGATTCCATATAGAGAAAATTCTGAAGACTCCACTAAATTCTTTTTAGAAATGACAAATCAATTCAGTAAAGTTGCAGAATATAAAATCCAAATACAAAAATCAGTTGAATATCTGAACAATGAATTATCAAAAAGAGGAAGTAAAAATAATCATGTTTACAATGGGGTCAAGAAAAAATAAAATAATTAGGAATAAATTTAAACATAAATGTGAAAGAACTGTATACCATAAAAAAGAGAACATTGCTAGTAGAAGTTGAAGAATGTAGAAATAAGTGGAAATATATTCCATGTTCACAAATTGCAAACACTAACATTGTTAAAATATACACTCTACTCAAATGATCTATAACTTCAATACAATCCCTAATAAGATTCCAATGACATTTTTCACAGAAATAGACAAAAAATTCCTAAAACTTTATGGAATAAAAAAGACTCTTTTTTTATTTGACAGGTAGAGTTATAGACAGAGAGAGAGAGAGAGAGAGAGAGAGAGAGAAAGGTCTTCCTTCCATTGGTTCACTCTCCAAATGGCCACCATGGCTGGCACTGTGCCAATCTGAAGCCAGGAGTCAGGTGCTTCTTCCTGGTCTCCCACGCGGGTGCAGGGGCCCAAGCACTTGGGCCATCCTCCACTGCCCCCCCCCCAGGCCACAGTAGAGAGCTGGACTGGAAGAGGAGCAACCAGGACTAGAACCTGGTGCCCACATGGGATGCCAATGTCACAGGTGGAGGATTAACCAAATGAGCCACGGCACTGGCCCCACAAAAAGACTCTAAGTACCTAAAGCAATCTTGAGAAACCATTCTTGAAGTCTTCACACTTCTTGATTTCAACTATATTATGTAACTATAATTATAATTATTTAAAAAGAAATAACCATGGTACTGGCATTAAAATAGACCAATTGAACAGAAGGAAAGACCATGAAATTAATCCAGGCATAGTTAGACAAATAATCTTCAACAAATGTGTCAATAATAAACATGAGGGAAAGAGAGTTTTTTCAATCAACAAGCTGGAAATTGGATATCCATGCAAAAGAATAAAATTGAACATTTATCTTACATCATTTTCAAAAATTAATTCAAAGTAGATTAAAGATTAATGTAAGCCGGTCGTTTGCCTCCAGGGATTTGAAACTTAAAGACAGGTTTTCAAATTCAAGGCAGGCTTAGGTAGTCCCTCTAGGCCTTTCTGGATTCAGCCTCCCCCACAAACAAGTGGGCTGGAACCAGAACACAAGGGTGGGTAAAACCTGACATCAGAAATGACAAGTTTAGCCTGACTCTGATTGCATGCTCCAAGTGCCTCTACACATTCGAGAATGGCTGAACTTTGGTAGAAGTAGGGGGGGCGGAGCCAAGATGGCGGAATAGTGAGGGCGCGCACCGATAGTCCGGGAAAATTTAGTTTAATAAAAGGGGAGTTACGGTAGCTGCAGAAAAAAGAACCAGGAAAAAATTGCACGGGAATCGTGAATCGGAGGACCTACTGGGAGAACAAGGTCGCCCACCGCGCGGAAGCCAAGACCGAGCCGCAGAAGCCCCAGTGCTCCAAGGGGAGTGCATGCCACACAGACAACAGCGGGGAGACTTGGGACGCTCAGGGCTCCGAGTCCACACATCGGCGCTGGAAGGGGAGGTGAGCTCAATAACCCGAGACATTGGTGGGGAAACGGGGGTCAGAATCTAGAGGGGGGCCAGAAAGTGCAGCAAACTCACTACCGGAAAGAAGGAAAAAAAAGCTTCGGGGTTTCTCTTCCCCCTAACCTTGCAAAGGTTACAAGACTGGGAGGCTAGAAGAATTCCCAAGAGACAAAGAGCAGGCCTGCTCTCTGGATTTACATATCAATGGGGGAGAGCTAAGGAACTGAGTCACTACAATTCAGTAGCCTAGGCAACCCAGTGGGAGTCCAGAGGAGCCAAAGACTGGAAGCTAAATACCATCAATTCTGCACAGCCGTGCCCTGCGGTGTTACTTACCCCCTGAATAAATAAAATAAATAAATAAATAAAAAGAGAGAGATTTACCACGCATAACCTGAGGGTGTCACCTTTGCACACCCTTAACCTGGAAGAACCAGGCAGAGCTCTCAGGCCGCACCCATCTCAAGCCTCCAAGGCTCCTCCAACAGCAGGCAGTCCACTTAACACAGACACAGTATAAAAAAAAAAAAGAAAAAAAAAAAACGCACAGTGACGCAAGAAGAATTAACTATGCCGAGTAACAAACACAGAAATAGAGGGAGCAAGATCAACGATGACACTATGATGCCTCCAAATAAGCAAAACACCCCAAGCCAAGAGTATGAAGATGATGAGATAGAAGAAATGCAAGATACGGATTTCAAAAAATTTATGATAAGAACATTTAGAAGCTTTCAAAAGCAAATCCTTGAACTACAGAAATCCTTAATGGACAAGATTGAAAATCTCTCTCGTGAAAACGAAATTTTAAGGAAGAGTCAAAATGAAACTCAGAAACTAGTAGAACAGGAAAGTGTTATAGTGAAGAGAAATCAAAATGAAATGAAGAGCTCAATAGATCAAATGACAAACACATTAGAAAGCCTTAAAAACAGAATGGGTGAAGCAGAAGAGAGAATATCGGACTTAGAAGATAGAGCACAGGAAAACATACAGTCAAACCAAAGAAAAGAAGAGGAAATTAGAAACCTAAAAAATATTGTTGGGAATCTACAGGATACTATTAAAAAAACCAACATTCGGGTTCTAGGAGTTCCTGAAGGCATGGAGAGAGAGAAAGGATTGGAAGGCCTTTTTAGTGAGATACTAGCAGAGAACTTTCCAGGTTTGGAGAAGGACAGAGACATCCTAGTACAGGAAGCTCATAGAACCCCCAATAAACATGACCAAAAGAGATCCTCACCACGACACGTGGTAATTAAACTCACCACAGTGAAACATAAAGAAAAGATCCTAAAATGTGCAAGAGAGAAACGTCAGATTACTCTCAGAGGATCTCCAATCAGACTCACAGCTGACTTCTCATCAGAAACCCTACAAGCTAGGAGGGAATGGCGAGACATAGCACAGGTGCTAAGAGAGAAAAATTGCCAGCCCAGAATATTATATCCTGCCAAGCTCTCATTTGTGAATGAAGGTGAAATAAAGACCTTTCATAGCAAACAGAAATTGAAAGACTTTGTGGCCACTCGTCCGGCCCTGCAAAAGATACTTAAAGATGTGCTACACTCAGAAACACAGAAACACAGCCATCAATATGAAAGAAGGGAAAGAAAGAACACCTACCAGTAAAAGAGCATGGGAAGCTCAAAGCATATACTAGAAAATATTTCCGGGAAAATGGCAGGGCAAAGTCACTATGTATCCATTGTCACATTGAACATTAATGGTCTGAATTCTTCAGTTAAAAGACACCGTTTAGCTGACTGGCTCACAGAACACAACCCAACTATTTGTTGCCTACAAGAAACACATCTCTCTAACAAAGAGGCATGCAGACTGAAAGTGAAAGGTTGGAAAAAGATATTCCATGCCAACAGAAACCAAAAAAAAGCAGGTGTAGCCATATTAATATCAGACAAAATAAACTTTAATACAAAAACTGTTAAGAGAGACAAAGAGGGACACTATATAATGATTAAGGGTTCAATTCAACAGGAAGATGTAACTATTATAAATGTATATGCACCTAATTACAGGGCACCGGTCTATTTAAAAGATATGTTAAGGGACTTAAAGGGAGATTTAGATTCCAATACAATAGTACTGGGGGACTTCAATACTCCACTCTCAGAAATAGACAGATCATCCGGACAGAAGATCAACAAGGAAACAGCAGATTTAATTGACACTATTGCCCAAATGGATCTAACAAATATCTACAGAACTTTCAACCCTACATCTACAGACTTCACATTCTTCTCAGCAGCGCATGGAACCTTCTCTAGGATTGACCACATACTAGGCCATAAAGCAAGTCTCAGCAAATTTAAAAGAATTAGAATCATACCATGCAGCTTCTCAGACCACAGCGGGATGAAGCTGGAAATTAGCAACTCAGGAAACCCCAGAAAGTATGCAAACACATGGAGACTGAACAACATGATCCTGAATGAACACTGGGTCATTCAAGAAATCAAAAGAGAAATCAAAAACTTTCTGGAAGTAAATGAAGACAACAACACAACATATCAAAACTTATGGGATACAGCAAAAGCAGTATTGAGAGGCAAATTTATAGCAATAGGTGCCTATACCAAGAAATTGGAAAGGTACCAAATAAATGAGCTTTCAGCGCACCTCAAGGACCTAGAAAAACTGCAGCAAACCAAACCCAAATCTAGTAGGAGAAGAGAAATAATTAAAACCAGAGAAGAAATTAACAGGATTGAATCCAAAAAAACATTACAAAAAATCAGCCAAGCGAGAAGCTGGTTTTTTGAAAAAATAAACAAAATTGACACCCCATTGGCCCAACTAACTAAAAAAAGAAGAGAAAAGACCCAAATCAATAAAATCAGAGATGAAAAAGGAAACGTAACAACAGACACCACAGAAATAAAAAGAATCATCAGAAATTACTACAAGGACCTGTATGCCAGCAAACAGGAAAACCTATCAGAAATGGATAGATTCCTGGACACATGCAACCTACCTAAATTGAACCATGAAGACATCGAAAACCTAAATAGACCCATAACTGAAACAGAAATTGAAACAGTAATAAAGGCCCTCCCAACAAAGAAAAGCCCAGGACCAGATGGATTCACTGCTGAATTCTACCAGACATTTAAAGAAGAACTAATCCCATTTCTTCTCAAACTATTCAGAACAATCGAAAAAGAGGGAATCCTCCCAAATTCTTTCTATGAAGCCAGCATCACCTTAATCCCTAAGCCAGAGAAAGATGCAGCACTGAAAGAAAATTACAGACCAATATCCCTGATGAACATAGACGCAAAAATCCTCAATAAAATTCTCGCCAATAGAATACAACAACACATCAGGAAAATCATCCACCCAGACCAAGTGGGATTCATCCCTGGTATGCAGGGATGGTTCAACATTCGCAAATCAATCAATGTGATTCACCACATTAACAGACTGCAGAAGAAAAACCATATGATTATCTCAATTGATGCAGAGAAAGCATTTGATAAAATTCAACACCCTTTCATGATGAAAACTCTAAGCAAATTGGGTATAGAAGGAACATTCCTCAATATAATCAAAGCAATTTATAAAAAACCCACAGCCAGCATCCTATTGAATGGGGAAAAGTTGGAAGCATTTCCACTGAAATCTGGCACCAGGCAGGGATGCCCACTCTCACCACTGCTATTTAACATAGTTCTGGAAGTTTTAGCCAGAGCCATCAGACAAGAAAAAGAAATCAAAGGAATACAAATCAAGAAGGAAGAAGTCAAACTATCCCTCTTTGCAGACGATATGATTCTGTACTTAGAGGATCCAAAGAACTCTACTAAGAGACTATTGGAACTCATAGAGGAGTTTGGCAAAGTGGCAGGATATAAAATCAATGCACAAAAATCAACAGCCTTTGTATACACAAGCAATGCCATGACTGAGAAAGAGCTGCTAAGATCAATCCCATTCACAATAGCTACAAAAACAATCAAATACCTTGGAATAAACTTAACCAAGGACGTTAAAGATCTCTACGATGAAAATTACAAAACCTTAAAGAAAGAAATAGAAGAGGATACCAAAAAATGGAAAAATCTTCCATGCTCATGGATTGGAAGAATCAACATCATCAAAATGTCCATTCTCCCAAAAGCAATTTATAGATTCAATGCAATCCCAATCAAGATACCAAAGACATTCTTCGCAGATCTAGAAAAAATGATGCTGAAATTCATATGGAGGCACAAGAGACCTCGAATAGCTAAAGCAATCTTGTACAACAAAAACAAAGCCGGAGGCATCACAATACCAGACTTCAGGACATACTACAGGGCAGTTGTAATCAAAACAGCATGGTACTGGTACAGAAACAGATGGATAGACCAATGGAACAGAATTGAAACACCAGAAATCAACCCAAACATCTACAGCCAACTTATATTTGATCAAGGATCTAAAACTAATTCCTGGAGCAAGGACAGTCTATTCAATAAATGGTGCTGGGAAAACTGGATTTCCACGTGCAGAAGCATGAAGCAAGACCCCTACCTTACACCTTACACAAAAATCCACTCAACGTGGATTAAAGACCTAAATCTACGTCCTGACACCATTAAGTTATTAGAGAACATTGGAGAAACCCTTCAAGATATTGGCACAGGCAAAGAATTTCTGGAAAAGACCCGGGAGGCACAGACAGTCAAAGCCAAAATCAACTATTGGGATTGCATCAAATTGAGAAGTTTCTGTACTGCAAAAGAAACAGTCAGGAGAGTGAAGAGACAACCGACAGAATGGGAAAAAATATTTGCAAACTATGCAACAGATAAAGGGTTAATAACCAGAATCTACAAAGAGATCAAGAAACTCCACAAAAACAAAACCAACAACCCACTTAAGAGATGGGCCAAGGACTTCAATAGACATTTTTCAAAAGAGGAAATCCAAATGGCCAACAGGCACATGAAAAAATGTTCAAGGTCACTAGCAATCAGGGAAATGCAAATCAAAACCACAATGAGGTTTCACCTCACCCCGGTTAGAATGGCTCACATACAGAAATCTACCAACAACAGATGCTGGCGAGGATGTGGGGAAAAAGGGACACTAACCCACTGTTGGTGGGAATGCAAACTGGTCAAGCCACTATGGAAATCAGTCTGGAGATTCCTCAGAAACCTGAATATAACCCTACCGTTCGACCCAGCCATCCCACTCCTTGGAATTTACCCAAAGGAGTTTAAATTGATAAACAAAAAAGCGGTCTGCACCCTAATGTTTATTGCAGCACAATTCACAATAGCCAAGACCTGGAACCAACCTAAATGCCCATCAACGGTAGACTGGATAAAGAAATTATGGGATATGTATTCTTTAGAGTACTATACCGCAGTAAGAAACAACGAAATCCAGTCATTTGCAACAAAATGGAGGAATCTGGAACACATCATGCTGAGTGAAGTAAGCCAGTCCCAAAGGGACAAATACCATATGTTCTCCCTGATCGGTGACAACTGACTGAACACCAAAAAGGAAACCTCCTGAAGTGAAATGGACACTATGAGAAATGGTGACTTGATCAGCATAGCCCTGACTGCTAATGGACAACTTAATACATTATCCCTCATAGTATTTTTTTTTTGTCTGTTCTACTTAATATGACTGGTTTAATTCTGTAATTATCACACAGTTATTCTTAAGTGTTGAAAATTAACTGAAATGTGATCCCTGTTAAACATAAGAGTGGGAATAAGAGAGGGAAGAGATGTATAATTTGGGGCATGCTCGGGCTGACTTGCCCCAATTGGTAGAGTTGGAAACATACCAGGGGATTCCAATTCAATCCCATCAAGGTGGCATGTGCCAATGCCATCTCACTACTGCAAGTGATCAATTTCAGTTCACAATTGATCATAATGAAAGGACTAAGAGTCAAAGGGAGCACATAAACAAGTCTAGTATCTGCTAACACCAACCGATAGAATAAATAAAGGGGAGAGTGATCCAACATGGGAAGTGAGATACTCAGCAGACTCATAGAATGGCGGATGTCCTAAATAGCACTCTGGCCTCAGAATCAGCCCTAAAGGCACTCAGATCTGGCTGAAAAGCCCATGAGAGTATTTCAGGCATGGAAAGCCAAGACACTCTGGCAAAAAGATCTCTGTGAGTGAGATCCCAGTGGAAAGAACAGGTCTTCAAAGAGGGAGGTGCCTTTCTCTGAAGGGAGGAGAGAACCTCCACTTTGACTATGACCGTGTCTAAACAAGATAAGAGTCGGAGAACTCAAGGGGCTTCCATAGCCTTGGAAACTCATAACTGGTGCATAGGGAGATTACTGATGCCATAAACAGGAGTGTCAATTGGTAAAGTCAACAACAGGAGTCACTGTGCACTTACTCCTCATGTAGGATCTCTGTCCTTAACGTGCTGTACACTGAGGCTTAATGCTATAACGAGTACTCAAACAGTATATTTCACTTTGTGTTTCTATGGGGGTGCAAACGACTGAAATCTTTACTTAATGTACACTAAACTGATCTTCTGTAAAAAAAAAAAAAAAAAAAAAAAAAAAGAAAGAAATTATCAATTCCCAACTTGACTCTCACTGGGATTAAACATGACAATAGGTCTGATCTGATTTCATCATCATTTAAAAAAAATCATCTATTATTTTTCACTTTATGTTTCTGTGTGGGAGCAAACTGTTGAAATACTTACTTAAGGTATACTAAGCTGATCTTCTGTATATTAAGATAATCGAAAATGAATCTTGATGTGAATGGAAGGGGAGAGGGAGTGGGAAAGGGGAGGGTTGTGGGTGGGAGGGACGGTATGGGGGGGAAGCCATTGTAACACATGAGTCGTACTTTGGAAATTTATATTCATTAAATAAAAGATTAAAAAAAAAAAAAAGATTAATGTAAGCCTGAAAGTATAAAACTGCTCAGAAGAAAATATAGGGGAAAGACTCCAAGATTGGTCTTGGTAATAATTTTTCTCATGTGGCTGCAAAATCACAGACAATAAATAGGATTCATCAAACTACAAAACTTCTGCACAGAAAATGGAACAATCAACAAAGTGAAAAACTCAGGTTTCAGATGGGTAAAAATGTTTGTAACCATGTAACTGATTAGGGGTTAATATTCAAAATGTACAGCAAAAACTCATCCTGCAACTCAATGGCCAGCACTGTGGCATAGTGGGTAAAGCCACTGCCTGTAGTGCCAGCATCCCATATGGGCAACAGTTTGAGTCTCTGCTGCTCCACTTCCAATCCAGCTCTCTGCTAATGGGCCTGGGAAACAGTGGAAGACGGCCCAAATCCTTGGGCCCCTGCACCCACATGGGAGATGCAAAAGAAGCTCCTGGCTCCTAGCTACAGATTGGCCCAGCTCTATATTTTGAATAGTTATTTTTCTAAAGATGATGTAGAAATTACTATCAAGTATATTATTTAATATATATTATATATTGACATATATTTATATATAAATATATATTTAATATATATTAGTATATATTAAAATTCAAGTCACAAGTATAGTAGGATTTCACCTAAACTGTTAGGAAAACTATTATCAAAAAGACAATAGATAACGGGGTGGGGGGCTGGCATTGTGGCATAAAGGATAAAGCTGTCACCTGCAGTGCCAGCATACCATAAGGGCACCAGTTCCACTCAAGGGTGCTCCACCTCTGATCCAGCTCTCTGCTATGGCCTGGAAAGCAGTAGAAGATGGTCCAAGTCCTTGGGCCCCTGCACCTGGGTGGGAAACCTGAAGAAGCTCCTGGTTCCTGGCTTTGGATCACTGCAGCTCTGGCTGTTTCAGCCATTTGGAAGATCTTGTCTCTCTCTCTCTCTCTCTCTCTCTCTCTGTCTGTCTCTGCAACTCTGCCTTTCAAAGAAATAAATAAATCTATTAAAAAGAAAAACAGAATAAGACATAGCTACCAGTTAGCTGTGAATTACAAAAAAGAGAGAGAGCAAGAAAGAGAGAGAGAGAACAGGGACAGGCATGTTGGTATAGAGGTTAACATGACAGCACCCTGCATCAGAGTTACTGAGTTCAAGTTCAGATCCTGACTCCAGTTCCTGATTTCAGCTTCCTGCTAATGTGTATCTGGAAGGCAGCAGGAGATGGCTCATGTAGTTGAGTCCCTTCCACCCACATTGGAGGCAAGGATTAAGTTTCTGGCTCCTGGATTCAGCCCTTTCCCAATTCCAGCTGCTTTTGCATTTGGTGAGTGAACAAGCAGAAGAGACTGCTCTCTTTACCTCCCTCCCTCTCCCACCCCTCCCTCCTTACCTCCTTCTCTTTTAAAAAGGGGGGGGGGAAGAGATAACAAATATTCACAAGGATGTGTATAAAAGGGAACATTTGTCCTCTATTAATGGTAACGTAAATTATATAGCTTTTATTAAAAACAATTTTGAGATTCCTCAAAAAAATTAAAAATAGGCCAACCAATTGTTCCAGCCATCCCATTTCTGGGTGTCCAAAGGAAATGTAAGCAGCATTCCAAAGAGTTATATAAACCCCCACATTCATTATTCACAATAGCCAAGATAAGGAAACAACCCAAGTGTCCATCAACAGATGAGTGGATAATAAAATGTGTGCACATGTGTGTGTGTGTGTATAATGGAGTATTATCTGTCAATAAAAAAAAGGAAACTGTAATTAATATTAAAATGGACAAACTTGGAGGACATTACACTAAATAAAATAAACCTAATACAGAAAAAAAAAATATTGTAAAATCTTACATGTCTGCCAGCGCCGCGGCTCACTAGGCTAATCCTCCACCTGCGGCGCTGGCGCACCGGGTTCTAGTCCCAGTCAGGGTGCTGAGTTCTGTCCCGGTTGCTCCTCTTCCAGCTCAGCTCTCTGCTGTGGCCCAGGAAGGTAGTGGAGGATGGCCCAGGTGCTTGGGCCCTGCACCCGCATGGGAGACCAGGAGGAAGCACCTGGCTCCTGGCTTTGGATCAGTGCAGTGCGCTAGCCACAGTGCACCGGCCACAGCAGACATTTGAGGGGTGAACCAACAGAAGGAAGACCTTTCTCGCTGTCTCTCTCTCTCTCACTGTCTAACTCTGCCTGTCAAAAAAAAAATCTTACGTGTCTTTTCTAAACATGTGAACTCACAGAGAGTAGAACAGTGGTTGTCAGGAGCAGGGTGATGGGAGGAATGGGTAGATGGTCAAAGGGTTTAAGCTTCAAGTGATAAGATAAATAAATTCTGGAAATCTACTGTGCCATAGTGAAAATACTGTGTTAAAATAAGTTTAAAAAATTCTGTATTGTATACTTGAAATTTGCTGAAAGCAAATCTTAAGTATTTCATCTCTCTCACACACACACACACACACACACACACACACAAAATGGGAACTATGTGAGGTGATGGCTATGTTAATTAACTTAATTATGGTGGTCATTTCACAATGTAGCAAATTGTCTACAAATAAAGTGAATGTGGCAAAATGCCAAAAATTGTTAAACTTTTAAGCTAAATCAACAAACTTTTTAAAAATTATTTATTTATTGGGAAGTCAGAGTAACAGAGAAGGAGAGCAGAGAGAGAGAGAGAGATCTTCCATCTGCTATTTCACTCCCCAGAGGGCGAGTTGGGGGACTAGCCCAGACCAAAGCCAGAAAGCAGGGGCATCTTCCAGGTCTCCCATGGTGGGTGTCAGCAGCCCAAACATTAAGTCCACCTTCTACAGCTTTTCTCAGACCATTAGCAGGGAGCTGGATCAGAAGTGGAGCAGCTAGGACACAAAGTGGTGCCCATATGCTATGGATGCTGGCATTGAAGGTGGCGGTTTGGTACTTGGGTCCCAGAAAAAACTGATTTTAAAACTTGTTTCATAGCCAGCGCAGTGGCTCACTAGGCTAATCCTCCGCCTTGCGGCGCCAGCACACCGGATTCTAGTCCCAGTCGGGGCACCGGATTCTGTCCCGGTTGCCCCTCTTCCAGGCCAGCTCTCTGCTGTGGCCAGGGAGTACAGTGGAGGATGGCCCAAGTGCTTGGGCCCTGCACCCCATGGGAGGCCAGGAGAAGCACCTGGCTCCTGCCTTCAGATCAGCGCGGTGCGCCGGCCGCAGTGCAGCTGTGGCGGCCATTGGAGGGTTAAGCAATGGCAAAAGGAAGACCTTTCTCTCTGTCTCTCTCACTGTCCACTCTGCCTGTCAAAAAAAATTTTTTTTCACCATAACCCTTAAATATATGTCACTTTTTAAAATGATTTATTTACTTATTTGAAAGGCAGAGTTATAGAGAGGCAGAGGCAGAGAGAGAGAGGGAGAAAAAAAAAGAGAGACAGAGAAGAGAAGTTTTTCCATCCAATGGTTCACTCTCCAAATGGTTGCAACAGCCGGAGCTGCAGTGATCCGAAGCCAGGATCCAGAAGCTTCTTCAGGGTCTCCCACATGGGTGCAGGGGCCCAAGCACCCGGGCCATCTTCTGCTGCTTTCCCAGGCCAGAGCAGAGAGCTGGATCAGAAGTGGAGCAGCCGGGGGACTCAAATCGGCGCCCAAATGGGATGCTGGCATTGCAGGCAGTGACTTTACCAGCTAAACCACAACGTCTGACTCTATGTCACTTTTATTTGTCAATTTAAGTTCAGTAAAGCTGAAAAGTAACACAGATAAGTTAATTAATTAAAAAGTGGTTCTGGCACATAGTGACAAATTGTTGGTTGCCTATATCTGAAAATGAGAAATATTAAGGCAATTATTATATTCTGTGAGCAATAACTGAGAGTACTTTTTACATGCTACAATTAAAAATGCTAATTCTCATTAATCACAGCAAATAACATAAAATAGAAAAGTCAAATTGTTTAAAAATGCAACAAAATATAGAATCATAGACAAAGCAATTTGGTATTATTATAAAACAAATATTGAGAAGTATATGCCTCTACAAACAAAAGATTTCATAAGCACCAATCAAAAATCATTTTCAGACAGGATAGAATTTATGATACTACTACTTCTCTAATTGTCTGTGATTTGATATTACCTGAATTCATGGGGGAAAAAAAAACCTTCCATAGGAAAATCTTTTGTTAGACAAGGTACAACCTCATGTGACCGAATTTAGTTAGAATGTCAGAAACACCATGGCTTGTAATTACAGTGAGCCTAAATCAAATAATAGCTTTTTAATCATTAAAATGATCATAGTAATTTGAAAGGTGAGCATAGCAAGAATGATGTTAACATAAAATTGTTGATATCAAAAACTGAAATTAATACCACATCATTTCCATCATTAATCAGGAAATAAATCTATCTTGCAAGAGGATTTTCTGAGAGCAGCTAATAACTGCTATCACACTTTCCTGAATCCATAAACCAAATATAGATAGAGGAGTGACTGATACCAGCAGCCTGAAAGTGACAGCTACCTCATGAATACCACTAGATCACATGACCTCTGTGGTACCAAGACTTGAAGGAAAATTATCCTATCATGAAATAATTCTGCAGTCAGCTTGATGAGTACGCAGCAGTGCAAAAGTGCAGATATCTGTGTCAACCTGATTTTCTGTCATTGTCTGCGTGTTTGAAGAGTGATTTGAAAATAGACACAAGTAAAATTAAAAAGAAATTTTGTAAAAGTATATACAGTCATGGGGAATATAATAAAATAAAACAGGCTTGATAAGTAGGAACAGAGTTAAACTGTGGCCTCTAAATCTTGATTCTTAATTGGTACTAGCTTGTCCCAAATCACTGTTAAGATTTTATCAGGAGCTATCAACTATTTCATGATGACAATGTCATTGCTTTAATCATTTTTTTAAGATTTATTTATTTATTTGAAAGACAGAGTTGCAGAGAGGCAGAGGCAGAGACAGAGAGAGAGAGAGAAACAGAGAGATATCTTCCATCTGCTGGCTCACTCCCAAATGGCCAAAATGGCCACAGTTGTGCTGATCCAAAGCCAGGAGCCTGGAGCTTCTTCTAGATCTCTACATGAGTGCAGAGGCCCAAGGACTTGGCTCATCTTCTACTGCTTTCCCAGGCCATAGCAGAGAGCTGGAAAAGACGTGAAGCAACCGGGGCAGGACTGGAACCTCTCCCCATATGGGATGCAGGCACTGCAGGCAGTAGCTTTACCTGCTATACCATAGTGTCAGCCCTGCTTTAGTCTTAGAAAACATAGATAAACAAGAAACTACTCCAGTAAGGTGCAGTTTTGGGATGTACCAAATCATTAAATCAAAATTATTTCATTCCCCATGATATTGATCACCCTTTTACTATTCCAAAAAATAAATTTAATTTTTTTCACCTCATCCAGTGTCTGTGAGAGATACCACAATACAAGAGATAGTATCAGCTATCACTTGCACCCTCCAACTTGGGAACTGCTATCAGGATTAAATGGCAGACAGACTAGCCAAGATATTGATGTGCTTATTCATGGACACAACAGATCTACCTCTAGGTTTTGAAGAGATAGAACAGTTACTTCAGTATTCAAAGATGCAAACATTCAGAAGCAGGAGTTTGGCCTCCTGGGTAAGCCACCAGTTGAAAACTATTCATTGTAGCAATAGTGTAATAATAAAAAACTGGAAACAAACCAAATGGTTATTAATTAATATTTCATATATTCATACACTGGAATGCTGTACAACCCAGCAAAATTCATAAGATAATTTCTCATACTATTTAGTCACACAAAATACAAATGCATGCATATATGTATATATGTGTCTAAATACAGATTTGTGAAATGATTCTAGTTTTTCTTTTTTCATAAATATAAGCCCTCTTTTACAGAATTTAAGAAGATTCATATTTTAAAACTTAATTAACTTTTTATTTATTCTGGGCCTGAAATTGATGAACTTGAATCAAAGAAGGGCTTAAAATACATTATATTTACAAAATAGCAAGGTTTTTTTCTGCTAGAATTCTGATCTAGAGTTGAGCAATGGGACCCAGCAAACCAAAGCTATAAAAAAACAGTTTTTGAGAGGAGTCTCATAGATCCCTCAATTGCTGCTGTCCAGAAGTAGCCAGTAAGTTTCAACTACAGAGTTAATAACAGATTGGATGAAAAGACAGATTGAGGTGATTAGCAATGAAGTATAGAAAAACAGTTTGGAGTAACTCCCCCAAGGAATCTTCAGAACTAATATAAAGGGGGAGAGGCATTGTGTTGCAGCAGGCTAAGCCACCAATTGCAATGCTTGCATCACATATCAGAATGCCAGTTCAAGTCCCAGCTCCTCCTCTTCCAATCCAGCTTCCTGCTAATGCATCCTGGGAGGCAACAAATGATAGTTCAAGTGGTTGGACCCCTGACATCCACAGGAAAACCTGAATTGAGTTCTGGCCTCAGGCTTCTTCCTGGCCCAGCACTGGCTGTTGTGGGCATTTGGGTAAAGAACCAGCAGATGGAAGATCTCTGTCTCTCTCTGTCTTTCTCCCTTTCTGTCATTCTGCCACTCATTCAAGTAGATGAGAAAAAACCTTAAAAGAATTTTAAAATGCCATTAAGGGATTAGAATTAACAAACTACATAAAATAGCAGTGAAGAACATGAGGTTATTGAGGG
This sequence comes from Oryctolagus cuniculus, assembly GCF_964237555.1. Lineage (NCBI taxonomy): Eukaryota > Metazoa > Chordata > Mammalia > Lagomorpha > Leporidae > Oryctolagus > Oryctolagus cuniculus. Next base: position 149,287,913 of record NC_091434.1, read on the forward strand.
TAACACATATTATATACCCAAATCTAAGAAACTAATATTTTTGCTGAAATGTATCATACATTCAGTATGTACATTTACTCTGGTAATGCTTCTGTTATTAATATATTTTGTTAAAATATTGTTATTTGAACAATGCATCTTCCTCTTAAAACAAAGGAATCTTCATTCATGTTAACAAAGGCATATAAATTGAATTGAAGCAAATATCATTGCTGAGGAGTGGGGTGAAGGAGGTAAAATAATGGAGGATTTAAATTTTTATTTAATACACAACTGAATAATTAATTAGATAGTGATTGACTTCATAATCAATAATTATATTAATTGGACTAATTGATATAAATGGCTAAGTTAATCAGATGGTAACTGAGTTGGTCTCCATTTGATTAGAGGCTGTTGTAATTTGTATGTGGCTTTCTCCACCAGGATTCATGTGTTGCAAGCTTGGTCCTCAGTGGTAGTATTAAGATTGTGGCATTTTTAAAAGAGGGGCTAATAAGAGGTAGTTCGGTCACTGGTGGCACCACCCCTAGAAGGCAAGGACAGGGTAATTCAGAGGATCACATTTAGTTCCCATGAAAAAAGTCATGACTTTCTACATACCTTATTCAGGTTCCCAACTTTGAATTCTCTCTCATTTGCTCACCTCACACCCCTCCACATCCAACTTGAGCAACATAAGACTTGCAAAATTGTTAATGTAATTTATATGTGACTAGTAAATTCTGCTAGATGTACACCTGAGAGAATTGAAAATCTATGTTCATACAAAATGTACATGAATGTTCATAGCAGCATTATTCATATTAGCTAACAAATAGAAAGAACTCCAAAACCCATCAGCCCATGAATGGTTATATAAAATGTGATATAATGACAAGAGCCTAGGGTGATTACTGAGGCCATAAACAAGAGTGTCAATTTGTTAAGTCAACAACAGGAGTCACTGTGCACTTACTCCTCATGTAGGATCTCTGTCCTTAATGTGCTGTACATTGAGATTTAATGCTATAACTAGTACTCAAACAGTATTTTTCACTTTATGTTTCTGTGTGGGAGCAAACTGTTGAAATCTTTACTTAATGTATGCTAAACTGATCTTCTGTATATAAAGAGAATCGAAAATGAAGCCTCATGTGAATGGAAGGGGAGAGGGAGTGGGAAAGGGGAGGGTTGCGGGTGGGAGGGACGTTATGGGGGGGAAGCCATTGTAATCCATAAGCTGTACTTTGGAAATTTATATTCATTAAATAAAAGTTAAAAAAAAATGTGATATAATCATACAATTTGGCCACAAAGAGGAATGAGTTCTGATGCATCTTTCAATTTAGATGAATTTGAAAATATTATTTATGCTGCATAAAAAAGCCAGTCACAAAAACAATATTGCATGTTTCCCTTATATGGAATGTCCGTAATAAGAAAATCTGTAAAGACAGAAAGTAGATTACTAGTTGCCTTTGGTGGTAGGGGGTATTGGGAGGAGGGGAGTGACTGCTTATGGACATGGACTTCTTGAAGGTAGCTTGATGAAAATACTATAAAAGTAATAGTGGGCCGGCGCCGCAGCTCACTAGTCTAATCCTCCGCCTGCGGTGCCAGCACTCCAGGTTCTAGTCCCGGTTGGGGCGCTGGTTCTGTCCCGGTTGCTCTTCTTTCAGTCCAGCTCTCTGTTGTGGCCTGGGAAGGCAGTGGAGGATGGCCCAAGCGCTTGGGCCCTGCATGCGCATGGGAGACCAAGAGGAAGCACCTGGCTCCTGGCTTCGGATTGGTGCAGCGCGCTGGCCGTGGAAGCCATTTTGGGGGTGAATCAATGGAAGGAAGACCTTTCTCTGTCTCTCTCTCTCTCACTGTCTAACTCTGTCAAAAAAAAAAAAAAAAAGTAATAGTGGTGGGGCTAGCACTGTGGTGTAGTTGGTTAAATCTCCGCTTGTGGCACAAGAATCCCATATGGGCACTGGTTCGTGCCCTGGCTGCTCCTCTTTTGATCCAGCTCTCTGCTATGGCCTAAGAAAGCAGTAGAAGATGCCCCAAGTTCTTAGGCCCCTGCACCCAAGTGGGAGATCTGGAGGAAGCTCCTGGCTTTGGATGGACTCAGTTTCTGCCATTGTGGCCATCTGGGGAGTGAACTAATGGATGGAAGACTCTCTCGCTCTTCCTCTCTCTCTCTCTGTAACTACCTCTCAAATAAATAAATAAATAAATTTTTTTAAAAAAAGAGAGAGAGAAAGAGAGAGAGAGAAAAGAAGGAAGGAAGGGAGGAAGGAAGGAAGGAAGGAAGGAAGGAAGGAAGGAAGGAAGGAAGGAAGGAAGGAAGGAAAGTGGTGATGATAATAAGACTTTCTGTATATGTCACAAACCACTAATGTACATTTGAAATAAGTGAATCCTGTTTTATATAAACTATATCTCAATGAAACTATTATTAAAACTATTAATAATTGGAGCCAGCACTTTGGCTTAGCAGGTAAAGCTGCCACCTGCAGTGCCTGCATCCCATATGGGCGCTGGTTTGTCTTAGCAGCTCCACTTCCCATCCAGCTCTCTGCTATAGCCTGGGAGGGCAGTGCAAGATGGCACAAGTCCTTGGATTCCTGCACCAATGTGAGAGACATGGAAGAAGCTCTTGTCTCCTGGCTTCGGATCAGCACAGCTCTGACCATTACGGCAATTTGGGGAGTGGGCCAGCAGATGGAAAACCTCTCTCTCTCCAACTCTGCCTTTCAAGTAAATAAATAAAATATTTTTAAAAACTATTAATAATAAATAATTTTAATGTATTCACACTCTCGAATAAACCATAATACAAAATCCACTTTGATATTTTCCTGAAAATTTAGAAATAAAGAAAAAAGGTAAATATATTTCTGACCAGTTCATCTCAATTCATATTGATTGGGAAATGTTCATCTCTACCAATCCATAAATATTTTCATCAAGTCTTTATTTTTTTTTAACAGGCAGAGTGGACAGTGAGAAAGAGAGACAGAGAGAAAGGTCTTCCTTTGCCGTTGGTTCACCCTCCAATGACCACCGCAGCCGGTGCGCTCCGGCCGGCGCATCGCACTGATCCGAAGGCAGGAGCCAGGTGCTTCTCCTGGTCTCCCATGGGGTGCAGGACCCAAGCACTTGGGCCATCCTCCACTGCACTCCCTGGCCACAGCAGAGAGCTGGCCTGGAAGAAGGGCAACTGGGACAGAATCCGGCGCCCCGACCGGGACTAGAACCCGGTGTGCTGGCGCCGCTAGGTGGACGATTAGCCTATTGAGCCGCGGCGCCGGCCTAATCAAGTCTTTTTTTAAAGATTTATTTATTTACTTGAAAAAGTTACAGAGAGAAAGGAAGAGACAGAGAGAGAAAGAGAGGGAGGGGAGAGAGAGAAAGAGAGGGAGGAAGAGAGAGAGAGAGACAGAAAGAGACAGAGACAGAGAGATCTTTCATCTGCTGGTTCAATCCCCAAATGTCAGCAATGACCAGGGATGGGTGAAGCCGAAACCAGGAGCCAGGAACCAGGAGCTTCATCAAATCTCCCATGTGGGTGCAGGGGTCCAAACACCTGGACCATCTTCCACTACCTTCCTAGGCCATAAGCAGGGAGCTGAGTTGGAAGTGGAGCAGTCAGGATTCAAACTGGCACTCATAGAGGATGCTGGCATCACAGACTGCAGCTTTACCCACTAAACCACAATTCTGGATCCCATCAAATCTTTTGGTTTGGTTATTTTCTTATTAGATATTGAGATATTGTATTATTAATAGTTCTTGCTCTCTCTTCTCTTTGGAAACATGCTGGGAGCACCTATTGTTTTTTGTTTGTTTGTTTGTTTGACATGAAGAGTTTGGGAGACACCTTTGCATTTAGGCATCTCTGACATCATCCTTTTAGGTTTTCTCAAGGGTATCCAACATCAGAAAATCCAGTGCATGGTATGACAATCAAAGCACTTTGCTAAAGTCTTAAACCTATTTAAGTTGTTAGAAGAAATAATACATCTGTTGAGTGAAAGGGGATGTGAAAGCCAGGATATTTCTCATTTCATTGTGTTTATGGTTAGATTTCCCAGTTCCCACAGTGCCCATCTAGACCTTACAAATCAATTTTTCAGAATGACTCTATTTGCCATATGTCAAAAGACTTCTTGACCCACAGACTCTCAATTCCCAGATTACTCCAAATTCTACTTCAGAGAATAAGCCTTTGTCATATAAATTGCCATTTTAAAAATCACATCCATTTTGACACATTCATAGCCAAAATGCTATTCCCATCTGCTCATGTACTGAAAGAATGTCTTTGGCTGGTCAGAGGAATTAACAAAACAAAGATGGTGTGGGAAAAAAGACAGCATAGAGTTTACTTATATTATTTTTTCCTCTTAACAGAAAAAAATATAGCAAGTTTGGACATCCAGCTAACAATTACATATTTCACTCTTCAGCCTTATCACAACATAATGTTATGTGGGAATTTTGTAGCTTTCCATCAATCATAAACTACTAGGGTACAACTCAGTTGAGCACATGGAGCAATTATGGGGCTAATAAATCCTACAAAATTATTCTTACATACCAAGAAGACATATCCCCAATAAAAATGTGTGTATATATTTCATCAACAAAGAAGGTCTTTAAGGTTATTCCATCACTTAAGATTCTGAAGATGAGAATAAATTAATTTACAATTACTAGCTCATGCTTTAAAATAATACATCACAGTTTACCCAGTAATGTGGGAAATATCTCACTTTCATATAAAATAAGTCAGTCATTATGGTGTACTATATATTAAGCTGAATATTTAGAAGATAACGGTAAACATAAATCATTCTAATGATGTTACTGAAAAGGTAAATTTTTAAGCCAAATTTGTATAAATAAATAAATTCCCTGTTTGCAATTAACATGTAAAACCTGATTCCAAGGTACCACTCTGAAGTGTGTAGTTACTCTTTTTGATTTCATAACAACACAAATGCAGCTCAGAAGGTCACAATTTAATACTATATTAATAATCACTTCTCGGCCTTTTGGCTAAGATCAAGTGTAACACTATATTAATATCTTATTAATTTTCTTTTGTTCCTTTTTTTAAACTTTTACTTAGTAAATATAATTTCCAAAGTACAGCTTATGGATTACAATGGCTTCCCCCCCCCATTAACTTCCCTCCCACCCGCAACCCTCCCATCTCCCGCTCCCTCTCCCATTCCATTCACATCAAGATTCCTTTTCAATTATCTTTACATACAGAAGATTGATTTAGTATATATTAAGTAAAGATTTCAACAGTTTGCACCCACACAGAACATAAAGTGTAAAATACTGTTTCAGTACTAGTTATAGCATTAATTCACATTGGACAACACATTAAGGAGAGAGATCCCACATGAGGAGTAAGTACACAGTGACTCCTGTTGTTGACTTAACAATTTGACACTCTTGTTTATGACATCAGAAATCTCCCTAGGCTCTAGTCATGAGTTGCCAAGGCTATGGAAGCCTTTTGAGTTCTCCGATTCTTATCTTATTTAGACAAGGTCATAGTCAAAGTGGAAGTTCTCTCCTCCCTTCAGAGAAAGGTACCTCCTTCTCTGATGACCTGTTCTTTCCACTGGGATCTCACTCACAGAGATCTTTCATTTAGGTGTTTTGTTTTGTTTTGTTTTGTTTTGTTTTGTTTTTTTGCCAGAGTGTCTTGGCTTTCCATGCCTGAAATACTCTCATGGGCTTTTCAGCCAGATCCGAATGCCTTAAGGGCTGATTCTGAGGCCAGAGTGCTGTTTAGGACATCTGCCATTCTATGAGTCTGCTGTGTATCCTGCTTCCCATGTTGGATCGTTCTCTCCCTTTTTTATTCTATCAGATAGTATTTGCAGACACTAGTCTTGTTTGTGTGATCCCTTTGAATCTTAGACCTATCCGTGTGATTAATTGTGAACTGAAATTGATCACCTGGACTAGTGAGATGGCATTAGTACATGCAATCTTGATGAGATTGTATTGGAATCCCCTGGCACATTTCTAACTCCACCATTTGGGGCAAGTCCGATTGAGCATGTCCCAAATTGTACATCTCCTCCCTCTCTTATCTCTTATTCCCACTCTTATATTTAACAGGGATCACTTTTCAGTTAAATTTCAACACCAAAGAATAAATGTGTGTTAATTACAGAGCCCTCGTCCTGACTGTTGATGTACAATTTAATACTTTATTCCTTTTAGTACTTTTTTGTTCTAGCTAATACTATTGGTTGAACTCTGTAGTTTTCTTTTTTTAAAGATTTATTTATTTACTTGAAAGTCAGAGTTACACAGAGAGAGGCAAGAGAGAGGGGTCTTCCATTCACTGATTCACTCCCCAGTTGGTCACAATGGCTGGAACTGTGCTGATCCAAACCCAGGAGACAGGAGATCAGTCTCCCATGGGGGTGCAGGGGCCCAAAGACTTTGGCCATCTTGTACTGCTTTCCCAGGCCATAGCAGACAGCTGATGGGAAGTGGAGCAGCCAAGACTCAAACTAGCACCCATATGGGATGCCGGCACTGCAGGCAGCGGCTTTACCCACTATGCCACAGCACCGGCCCCTAATTCATTTTCACCATTTATATTGAACTCCTCAGTAACTGTGTGGCATTTATCTAATAAAATTATCAAATGAAATAAGAATTTTAAAATGGAGCAGGTTTATGATGGACTGTATTTCCCGGAATGGTCACTTTGCCTCCTATCCCACTTGCCTATTGCAATGCAAGCCTTACTGTTCCTACATCAAGGGATGAATACTTTCTTCTCTACTCTTGAAACTGGAGGGTCACAGTACAGTTTGGGCCAATAAAATGAAGCCAAAGGGAAATTCCACACAGAGATCTTATAAGTACCAGCAGCTTCCATATCCTGCCACCTGGAACATTCCATCTTAGGGCATTGTCTTAGAGCCCAGCCACCACACTATGCAAAGACCAAAGTCACACGGGGAAGCCAGGTGTCAGTAGCCCCAGCTGGGTTCCCAGAGCACAGGCAGCAGCATCTGCCAGCATATCTGTGAGCTCTCTGAACGGCCAGCCCAGCCAAGCCCTCAGAAACTTCAGCTCTGGCTTCTAGCTAAATGAAACCCACAAGACACTAAATAGGAACCACCCAGAACTCAGTCAAACCACAGAATTATGAGAGATAATTAAAAAACTGCTGTTTTCAGCCATATAAATTTGGGTTGTTACACAGCAATATATAACCATAACTGTAATGTAATGGTCTCTTTACTCATCATGGAATGCAACTCTTTTGGTGAAGTTGGTGATAAAATTACAGCAAGGTTTAGATAGGGGTGGGGAACGTTTTTCTGTCCAGAGCCATTTGGATATTTATAACATCATTCGTGTACCATACACAATTAGAAACTTAAAAATTAGCCTGCTATAGATTTACTGAATTTCAAGTCCTTCCTGTGATTGCCTTGACAGAGGAAATGATTCCATGGGCCTTCTACAGACTACTGACATTCTCCACTCCAGTACTAGAGAATAGGACATTCAATGTTTGTTGTTGTTCTTAAACCTGGATCCTATAAAGAAGTATTTAAGAATAATTTTATCATAAACTATAGGTAAGCTATCATGTAAAATTGAACAAAGAATTGTGTTTACTATTAATGTGCTTTAAATTTACTTCACTTTCTCCAAAACTCAGGAAGCTGAAATTAGGCTTATGCTTCAAGGTTTTTGCTCCAAGTAGCCCTCCAAGCCTCAGAAACCTGCTGGCACAGAAGGCATATGATCTCTGGTCTTCTCATGGGTATGTGTCACACACTTGAATGGAAGCAAGGACAAGAAACCTTAATGAATTCAAATCCCCTAGTCGTACATTCCCAGCAGCTATTGGAGCTGACCCCATGTGAGTAGGATCCTCTGCTCCCTATTGGCAATAGCTCTCTTGGAGAGCAGAGGTCTCCTTTGTGCCTCCTCTGCTTCTCCTACTGTGATTCCTTTTAGGAGATTTCACAGTTGCAACCACTCTGACTGCAACCAAAGCTGTTCCTTGATACCAAAGCTACAAATAGGTCCTACCGTACAAGTTCTAATTGGGTGCCCTTGAGCACTAGCTCTAACTGTGGTCACAATCAAATCACCTGGGGATTTTTTTTAATCCAGATTCTATGCATGTAGCTATAATCAATTCAAGGTGAATCTCTGGAAGTAAAACCCAGACATCAGTAGTTTTTAAAGCTCCCCAGGTGATTTTAATATGTACCCAGGGCTACTGTAGAACAACTGTAGTTCTATGAATAGCTCAACTACTCAATATTACACTTTCAGGAGTATCACTGAAAAGAATCTACCCAAAGATTTCTTGTGGGACCACCAATGAGCAACTGTGGAGCAGGCATATCTTTCTGTCCAGGATCAATTCACATCCAACTAGCATCCAACACTATAATGAGTTCTAGAAATGCAAAAGCTAGTTAGATTTGGCCCCTGGTCTTGAGTACCTTACCATCCAGTTGCAGGGAAGTAGGAAAGGCAAGAATGGAACAATCAGAAAATCATGTCATAGAGGAAGCAGACAGGAAAGCATGTTAATACAATGTGCCTCAAACATTCATAGAGTGCTACTGTTACAGGAGTCTGTAGTTCTAGTTGTTGGGGTTCACATCTTGTGACCCAAGAAGAATGAGAAGTACAAGCAAAATAGAGGATGAGCTGGAAGTAAGGTTTATTAAGGGAAAAGAGAGAGGAAAGTTTTATTGAAACAAAGGAAAACTCCCCCACCAGGAGGGGTTCCTGTACAGGAATCTATCAGGGGAAGTTGCCACAGGGTTTGAACTAGGGGAAGCTTGTACAGGGTTTTGTAAACATATCTGTTGGTCACTGATGCCCTTCTTACTCTGGGGAGTTGATATCTGGAGCTGGGCAGGTCCAGCTGTAATCTCATTCTGCTGTGCTTTCAGTTTCCCATCTTGGTTTTGAGTAGGGAGCATTTGTTTCCAGGTGTGTTCCTCTGTATATCAGGCTTCCATGTCGGACTTGAGCCTTTTGTCCCTAGCTACCTACCTCAGTCTTCAGCTAGCTGTCTCCCACCTCTATCAGTACTACAGGAGCACCTAAAAGAGACCCTTAGCAAGAGTTTGGGGAGGCTCAATCAGGCAGGGGGATGCGGTTAAGCAAAGACTTGAATGGACAGTAAGGCAGAAGACAGCTCTGCAAAGGTACACTGTCTGGATGCAGATCATGAACTGAATAGTGGAGGAAGTTGTCACTATATTTCCTTTATTGTTATTTTTATAAGAAAGTAATATGTGTTAATATTATAAAAATTAGAAATAAACAAATAAACAATAACCAAATATATGAAAAGAAGCTCAACCTGAAGAAAATGCAAAACCTGAACTTTGATGAGACACCACTTATCCATCAGATTGACGAATATTCCAACAGTAGGTAGGGATCAGTAAGGACTATTCTACACGGGCAGTAGGAATGTAAACAGGGATAAAAACTTCTCAGGGAACTTTGACAACATCTGGTAGAGTTGAAGAAATCTACAACTTCACAATTTTGAAATTCCATTCTTTAGGCATGGAATTCCTAGAAAGAGAAGCTCTGACAAAGAACACAAAGAAATGTGTGCAAGAATGCTTCTACCAGTCTGATTTTGAAAAGTGAAAAATGGAAACAACCTCAAAGGCTACCAAGGTGAGCACAGATGAGTAAATTGTAGTGTACTAACATCTTATATGTAAGTGAATTAAAGCACAGGTGTAACTATCAGCACAAATGCATTTAACAAACAAAATATTGAGGATAAATGAAATTTCAGAAAAAATAAACCAGTTATCAACAAACCAAAATTGTATCATATTCCCTTTGAAGGAATCAAATAGTCTGGTTATTATCTAAATTAAGGTGTAGTTATAAACATCAAGTTCAGTATCCTGTCACCAGAAGAGATAGAAACATGGATGGCCGTGGGAAGAAAGTTGCATGATCAGAGTGTTACAAAACAAACCTAAAACTTTTTAATGTTTTAGTTTTTAGTTTAATGGAGCATATAATAACATTTTTAAGGTTTATTTATTTATATGAAAGGCAGAGCTACAGAGAGACAGAGGCAGGGGGAGGCGAATGGTCTTCCATTTGCTGGTTCACTCCCCAGATGACCGCAAACACTGGAGCTGCAATGATCCGAAGCCAAGACCCAGGAGCTTCTTCTGGATCTTCCACATGGGTGTAGGGGCCCAAGGACTTTCCCAGGCCATAGCAGAGAGCTGGAGCAGAAGTGGAGCAGCCAAGACTGGAATCACTGTCCATATGGGATGCTGGCACTACAGGCTGCAGCTTTACCGACTACGCCACCACGCCAGCCCCTATAATTACATTCTAATGTTTTTTTTTTTTTTTTTTTTATTTTTTGAAAGGTAGTTACAGACAGTGAGAGAGAGAGAGAGAGAGAAAGGTCTTCCTTCCGTTGGTTCACTCTCCAAATGGCCACAACGGTCAGTGCTGCGCCGATCCGAAGCCAGGAGCCAGGTGCTTCCCCCTGGTTTCCCATGCAGGTGTAGTGACAAGCACTTGGGCCATCCTCCACTGCCTTCCCGGGCCACAGCAGAGAGCTGGACTGGAAGAGGAGCAACCGGGACAGAATCCAGTGCCCCAACCGGGACTAGAACCCAGAGTGCCGGTGCCGCAAGCGGAAGATTAGCCTGGTAAGCCGTGGTGCCGGCCTTAATTCTTTTTTTAAAGATTTATTATTTATTTGAAAGTCAGAGTTACAGATAGAGAGGTATAGACAAAGACATTTTCCATCTTTCCAACTGTTCGGGTTATCCTATGTTGCTTTCCCCAGTCATTAGCAGGGAGTTGGATCAGAGTGGAGCAGCAGGGACACAAGCCAGCACACACATAGGATCCCGGTTTTGCAGGTGGCGGCCTTACCTGCTCTGCCACAATGCCAGCCCATAAAGCAAGAGTACTAAAGAATCTCCTAACCAAACACAAAAAGTACTAACCCTAATGAAAATGCTCATCAAACTATACTATAGGAGCAGCACTGTGATTTAGAAGGCTAAGTCTCGGCCGGCGCCGCGGCTCACTAGGCTAATCCTCCACCTTGCGGCGCCGGCACACCGGGTTCTAGCCCTGGTCGGGGTGCCAGATTCTGTCCCAGTTGCCCCTCTTCCAGGCCAGCTCTCTGCTGTGGCCAGGGAGTACAGTGGAGGATGGCCCAAGTCCTTGGGCCCTGCACCCCATGGGAGACCAGGAGAAGTACCTGGTTCCTGCCGTCAGATTAGCGCGGTGCACTGGCCGCAGTGCAGCTGCGGCGGCCATTGGAGGGTTAAGCAACGGCAAAAGGAAGACCTTTCTCTCTCTCTCTCTCTCTCTCTCTCACTGCCCACTCTGCCTGTCAAAAAAAAAAAAAAAAAAAAGGCTAAGTCTCCACCTGCAGTTCCAGCATCCCACAAGGGTATGGGTTCTGGTCCAGGCTGCTGAGCTTCCAATCTCACTCCCTGCTAATATGCCTGGGAATGCAGTGGATGATGGCCTAAGTACTTGGGCCACTCCACCCACAAGGAAGACTGGATGAAGCTCCTGGCTCCTGGCTTCAGCCTGGCCCAGCCCCGGCCATTGCAGCCATTTGGAGAGTGACCCAGAGGATGGAAGATTTCTCTCATTTCTTCTCTCTGTATCTCTGCCTTTTAAATAAATAAGTAAATTTTTTTGACAGTATATGTTTACTTCGGACGCCTGGGAGACATCTATTGTTTTAAATAACAGACGCTTGCATTTAGTTCTCGTCCAAGAGGACCTCGGGGACACGGGTCGTTTATTAGGACTGGCGCTGTCTGACGTGGGTTTCCTGTGCGTGCGCAGCGCTGCGAGTGTTCTGCGGCAGCGAGCTCTACTTCTTCCACCCACTCCTTGTCGAAGGTGTGCGGGATGGGGCCGTACACGTAGTGCTTCTCCCAGATCAGGATGAGGGCAGTGAAGCCGATGAAGAACAGGGCCGTGCCCACCACCGTCTTCCACTCATTCGTGCCCCAGTTCATCTCAGTGAAGCTCTCGTTGAACTGAATGTGATACAACTCGACCTTCTCGTCCCTGGTGAGGCTGCTCCAGGGGGCCTTCTCCTTCTCCTTCGGGGCCTTCTGGCTGGCAGACAGCTGCTTCACATGCGCCATGTCGGGCAGGGGGTAGTCACGCCAGTCCACGTAGCTTGGGAGAGCGTAGTCCTCGCTCTTCACAACGCTCCCGTGCGCCCGCACGCACACTGAGGTGGAAATCGCCCACCTGCCGACGAGGCTCAGCACCCTAGTGGCCAACATCCTGCCGGTACCGTCGACCCCTGCCTGCCGCGACAGGCAGAGTGGACAGTGATAGAGAGAGAGGCAGAGAGAAAGGTCTTCCTTTGCCGTTGGTTCACCCTCCAATGGCCACCGCGGCCGGCACGCTGCGGCCGGCGCACTGTGCTGATTCATCCGAAGCCAGGAGCCAGGTACTTCTCCTGGTCTCCCATGCAGGTGCAGGGCCCAAGGACTTGGGCCATCCTCCACTCCTGGGCCACAGCAGAGAGCTGGACTGGAAGAGGAGCAACCGGGACAGAATCCAGCGCCCCTACCAGGACTAAAACCCGGTGTGCCGGCGCCGCAAGGCGGAGGATTAGCCTAGTGAGCCACAGTGCCGGCCTTAAATAAGTAAATTTTAAAAAACATTTAGTTTACTAAAATTGAAAGTGACTGACCACTAAAAGATACCACAAAGAAAATGAAAAGACAAACCACAAAATATGAACATAATGAATTATAAAAAGACAAACAACACAGGCCGGTGCCGCGGCTCACTAGGCTAATCCTCCACCTTTCGGTGCCGGCACACCGGGTTCTAGTCCCGGTAGGGGCGCCGGATTCTGTTCCGGTTACCCCTCTTCCAGGCCAGCTCTCTGTTGTGGCCAGGGAGTGCAGTGGAGGATGGCCCAGGTCCTTGGGCCCTGCACCCCATGGGAGACCAGGAGAAGTACCTGGCTCCTGCCATCGGATCAGTGTGGTGCGCCGGCTGCAGTGCGCCAGCCGCGGCGGCCATTGGAGGGTGAACCAACGGCAAAGGAAGACCTCTCTCTCTCTCTCTCTCTCTCTCTCTCTCTCACTGTCTACTCCACCTGTCAAAAAAAAAAAAAAAGACAAACAACACAATGAAAAAATAGTAGATAAATGAACTTCACAAAAAGAGAAAGTAAATATCCATTATATAAAAGATATTCAACATAAGCAAAAATTATGGAACACAAAATTAACTCCAATGATACAGCATGTAGACTACTTTACTGACAAAATTAAAAAGGCTAATAATATTACAGTTGGTAAGCATATGGTGATAATTTTTTAAAGGTTTATTTATTGACACAAACAATTTGGAAAGTAATGGAGATACTCATTTACATGTTTGTACACCCTCTGTGAAAGTTATTTAACTCCATCTGAACTGAAAGAGCTCTTGCATAGGAGCCCTCAGTGAAATTTATGTGATTATTCATAGCAGTGTTATTTGTAGTAGCAGAACCCTGGAAACGCTTGAGTTACAAATCAGGAATATGAGAAATGTACTGTGATATACCCTGCAATGAAATACTATATAGCAGTGAAAAGAGGAGGCAGGTCTGCATAAAACATGCATAAATCATAAAGGCATACTTTCAAGTAAAATGTTAAGTAATAGAAGAGAAAATGCATAAATTAATATGAAATAAAATTAAAAATAAGATAAGCTAAACAACATGTTGCTGTAGAAAATTACCATTACTGTGTGTCATACAGGTAAAGCTGCCGCCTACAACACTAGCATCCCATCTCATATGGGCATCGCTTCATGCCCTGGCTACTCCACTTCCAATCCAGCGCTGTGGAAATGACCTGGGAAAAGCAACAGAAGATTCCACAAGTGTTTGGTCCCTACCATCTACATGGGAGACCTGGAAGAACCTCCAAGTTCCTGCCTCTGGCCTGGCCCAGCCCCAGCCATTGCAGCCATCTGGACAGTGAACTAGCTAATGGAAGATCTCTTTCTATCTCTGTCTGTCCCTTTCTCTCTATAAATCTGACTTTCAAATAAATAAAGAAATCTCAAAAAAAAATTGGGGGCCAGCATTATGGCACAGCTTGTAAAGGTGCCACCTGCATTGTTGACATCCCATGTGGGCACCAGTTCATGTTCCAGGTGCTCCGCTTCCAATCCTTCTCCCTGTAAATGACCTGGGAAAAGCAGCAGAAGATGGCCCAAATACTTGGGAACCTACTACTTGTGTGGGAGACCTGGAAAAAGCTACAGGCTCCTATCTCCTGGCTTTAGCTGGGGCCAGTACTGGACATTCACCGGGGAGTGAATGAGCAGGTGAAGACCTCTCTCTCTCTGTCCTCTCTCTCTCTTTCTGTCTCTCTCTCTCTAACTCTGACTTTCAAATAAATAAATAAATCTTTAAAAAAAAATTGGACATGGGGTGAGTGTTTCGTCTAGAAGTTATGCCTCTGATTAGGACACCTGTGTCTCGCACTAGTATACTTGGGTGCATTTCCTGTCTGCAGCTCCTGATTCCACTTTCCTGCTAATGAGGACCCTGTGAGGCAGTTATGATGGTCCAAGTACTTGTGTTTCTGTCACCCACATGGGAGGCCCAGATTGAGTATCTGGATAGGAGCTTTCTCTCTCTCTGCCCACCCCATCTCTCTTTCTCTTTCTCTCTATCTACCTATCAAATAAATTTTAAAAATTTTCTTACATAAAAAAAGAAAGGAAAAAACAAAGTGTGAGTAATCAGAGATGTGAAAAAAAATAGTGTATCATACACCTTCAGGTCCCACTCAGTGGAGAATCCTTACCTCTGCAAAATGACTGGAGTAAAAGAGCAAATAGCAAATGCAAGAGAATCAGTGATTAAATATCTAGGAGTTTTTGACCAAAGTAAAAATGTTCGAAGAATGCATTTATCTACAAAAAAGGACTATGGTAAGTTATGGCTCAAGAATAGAGGCTAACCTTAGAATATTCAGGGACAGCATTGATGTTTGAGAACCTCTGGGAAAACAGTACTGCCTAATGCAGCTTATAGATTAGCAGGCTTAAGTTTAGGTTATGTAAAAACAAAATGAAAATGTTTTCTTTATGCTTACACTATTAAAAATATATTTCACTATGTCATATCTGCTAACATTTTATATTTTTAATACATTAGGAATATAGAATAATTACAGCTTCTGTGTAATTATTAACTGCTTCAAAATATTAAGTGAAATTCATGTTTACATTTATAAACAATCAGTGAAACTGTCTCATTTATTGTGCCTAATTCCACTTCAATTTATAAAAATTTCCTTAACTATTAGAGTCAAATCTTTAAAAATAAAAATAAAAATCTTTACCTTAAATTAATTTTAAAAGTTGATAAACAATTTCCCAAGTTAAAAGCCTACAAAAATCTATACAACTTTTATCATTAAAACTGGCAGTTCCTTAACCTGTAAAATATGAGTAAACCTGTACTCTCTTTTTTTAATTTTTATTGTCATTTTTCTACTGAAACCATCATGACCCCATGAAAAAACTGATTTTAAATGAATAAAGTTGATAATGGGTTGTAAATGTGAGTGTTGATGTTGAATATAATTAACCATATAATTCATTTGCATAGAGGATGAGATTACAGATTTCCTGAACAGTTATTGTTGTAAAAGAAAAAAAAAATCTATAAGCACTAAAGATGTTGTCAAATGTAAATACAGTTTTTATGAGTTGGACTACATGAAGTGTGATCAGAAGGAATATGTTCTCTATTCAGTTTTCAATTTGGAGGTGATGATCACAAAGCAAACTGTGAAATCATCCAATTCAAAATGTCCCTTTACAAATACCATATGTTCTCCCTGATCAGTGACAACTGACTGAACACCAAAAAGGAAACCTGTTGAAGTGAAATGGACACTATGAGAAATGGTGACTTGATCAGCATAGCCCTGACTGTTAATGAACAACTTAATACATTATCCCTCTTAGTAGTTTTTTTTTTGTCTGTTCTACTTAATATGACTGGTTTAATTCTATAATTAATACACAGTTATTCTTAAGTGTTGAAATTTAACTGAAATGTGATCCCTGTTAAACATAAGAGTGGGAATAAGAGAGGGAAGAGATGTACAATTTGGGACATGCTCAGGCTGACTTGCCCCAAATGGTAGAGTTAGAAACATACCAGGGGACTCCAATTCAATCTCATCAAGGTGGCATGTACCAATGCCATCTCACTAGTCCAAGTGATCAATTTCAGTTCACAATTGATCATAATGAAAGGACTAAGAGTCAAAGGGAGCGCATAAACAAGTCTAGTACCTGGTAATACTAACCGATAGAATAAATAAAGGGGAGAGTGATCCAACATGGGAAGCAGGATACACAGCAGACCCATAGAATGGCAGATGTCCTAAACAGCACTCTGGCCTCAGAATCAGCCCTAAAGGCATTCGGATCTGGCTGAAAAGCCCATGAGAGTATTTCAGGCATGGAAAGCCAAGACACTCTGGCAAAAAAAAAAAAAAAAAAAAAAAAAAAACACCCTAAAAAAAAGATCTCTGTGAGTGAGATCCCAGTGGAAAGAACAGGTCATCAGAGAAGGAGGTACCTTTCTCTGAAGGGAGGAGAGAACCTCCACTTTGACTATGACCTTGTCTAAACAAGATAAGAGTCAGAGAACTCAAAAGGCTTCCATAGCCTTGGAAACTCGTGACTGGAGCATAGGGAGATTACTGATTCCATTAACAGGAGTGTCGATTTGTAAAGTCAACAACAGGAGTCACTGTGCACTTACTCCTCATGTAGGATCTGTCCTTAATGTGCTGTACATTGAGATTTGATGCTATAACGAGTACTCAAACAGTATATTTCACTTTGTGTTTCTATGGGTGTGCAAACTGTTGAAATCTTTACTTAATGTATACTAAACTGAACTTCTGTAAAAAAAAAAAAAAAAAAAAAAAAAAAAAAGAAATTATCAATTCCCAACTTGACTCTCACTGGGATTAAACATGACAATAGGTCTGATCTGATTTCATCATCATTTAAAAAATCATCTATTATTTTTCACTTTATGTTTCTGTGTGGGAGCAAACTGTTGAAATCTTTACTTAATGTATGCTAAACTGATCTTCTGTATATAAAGAGAATCGAAAATGAAAAAAAAAAATGTCCCTTTAAAATACGTACACAAAAGGCCAGCGCCGCAGCTCAATAGGCTAATCCTCCGCCTTGTGGCGCCAGCACACCGGGTTCTAGTCCCTGTTGGGGTGCCGGATTCTGTCCCGGTTGCCCCTCTTCCAGGCCAGCTCTCTGCTGTGGCCCAGGAGTGCAGTGGAGGATGGCTCAAGTCCTTGGGCCCTGCACCCCATGGGAGACCAGGAGAAACACCTGGCTCCTGCCTTCGGATAGGCGCGGTGCGCTGGCCTCAGCGCGCCGGCTGTGCGGCCATTGGAGGGTGAACCAATGGCAAAGGAAGACCTTTCTCTCTGTCTCTCTCTCTCACTGTCCACTCTGCCTGTCAAAAAAAAATATATATATGTATACAAAAAATATTTTTGAGAAAACTTTCTGAGTTTTGGATGGCAAGTCATATTTCAAGAGCCCCAGAAATGTAAGTGTGTTCAAGAAAACAGAAATTAAAAGAGTCAGGAAAATTTTAGTGACATTTTAATTGCCAAGGTCAGAGCTGATAAGGTAATTGGCAAGCCATTTTTCAGTCCTACTACCAAGAACGTGGAGAGAATGTGAGAGCAAGAAATGCAAGTCATTCTTAGACATGTTTTCATGTTTGCCCTGGGACATTGTTCTTGCTCCACATTGTTCTCCTCCACCACCTTAAAGGGGAACAGAACTGAGTTATCACATTTTTTCTTTTCAAGTTTAGTAAATGCTGTCTGAGGAAATTATTCTCCAGTAGCACCCACCATAACCTCCACCCATGGACTACCACCCTACACTGCATCCATCTGTCAGAGAAGGAAAGATAAAAGATCGATTTATTCCTGTCTCTGCCCCTACAGGGGAGGCCAGGAATTGGAGATGGGATGAGATAAGAAACTCTAGAATTTTGTAAAAAAGATTGTTGTTCCCTACTCACTTTCAGGAGCCCCAGAGAAAAATAATTCTCTCAGACTTCTCTCAGCCTCTGAGGCATGGGACATGTGGGCAGAGGCAAGGGCTTACTCCCATCTTATTCTTGGCCCCAAGCTCTGAATGTGGCCCAGTGTGTGCTGCCAACGTGGGCTTTTTAAATCAGATTATGAGAAGCAAGTACACCAAATGATTGGGGAAAAAATGAAAGCCTATGTCAAGCCATAAATAAATATAAATATATAATACATTAGTGAAAGAACAGAAAAAACACCATTATGAAAATGCCAATAGGGGCCAGCGCTGTGGTTTAGTGAGTTGAGCCGCCACCTGCAGTGCCAGCATCCCATATGGGCTCTAGTTCGAGTCCCAGCTGCTCCACTTCTCATCCAGCTCTCTGCCATGGCCTGGGAAAGCAGTAGAAGATGGCCCAGGTCCTTGAGCCCCTGCACCCACGTGGGAGACCCGAAGGAAGCTCCTGGCTCCTGGCTTCGGATTGGTGCAGCTCCGGCAATTTCGGCCAATTGGGGAGTGAACCATCAGATGGAAGACATTTCTCTCTCCCTCTCTCTCTCTCTCTCTGCCTCTCCTCTCTCTGTGTAACTCTGAATTTCAAATAATAAATAAATCTTAAAAAAACTATGCAATTTCTCTAAAAAAATAAAAAGAAAAAAAGAAAATGCCAATAAAAGATAAAGATATAAACTCCTTGAGAGGAGAAAGGATGTCTCTCCATCCCCCTACTGCCAGGCACTGTTCATGCCACATTGTCAGTGTTTAGCATCTTTTGAATACAAAAAAGAATGACTGGGTGGAGAAACAAATGAATGAATGAACACAGAAATCAAAAAAATTCCAAAGAATTCCCCACCACCCCCACTACCACCACCCCCGCCTCAACCCATTCCTGCTTCTTTCTCCTGCTAGATATTGCACTTCTCCCCCTTCTCTCATGCAGCAAAATTATCGATTTACTTTCTGGAAATGTTCAAGACCTAAAACAACTGACAGAGGGGCCAATTTGCCATTACACTCCACCCCACCTCCAAAAAAAAATTAGATGTCATAACACTGAGTGAAATGAAGAGTCTAGAGCATGCTTACAAAAATATATATACAGATGAAATACAATGAGTAGGAATGGAAGTATGTCAGACTTCTCACCAGCAATCTTGTAAACTATAACACAGTGAAGATATATATATATATATATATTTAATTATAAGAGGATATTATTTCTAATATAGCATTACATGGAAAACCAAACTGTCACTCGAGTGTAGTAGTAAATTTGAAAGTAAACAAGATCTCAAAAATTTAATATTCAGTACACTCTTCATAGGAAGCTGCTAAAAAGGTAACTCAAGGAAGAAACACGGGATGCATTGGAAAAGAGAGGTCTTAGGCACTCTGGGTGACTAATGTGCAGCCTGGGGCAGAGTTTAGATTAGGGCTGGAAGCCAGAGGTCCCATGAGAGATGCCACAAGAATGTAAAAAACTCTCCTGGTGTGTCCAAACACACTGACAAGAACCGTACAGCTCCAGATGATTTGAGTGTAGTTAATAATGACTGCATGGAAAACAACAAAGCAGGAGAAATATAATTTGCACAAGAATACAACCAATTATGAGCAAGTACTATATAGTCATACTGAGTGAAAACCTCTATTACTAATTCCAACCAAAAAGTGTCATACCTCTATTTCAGAGGTAAGGTGGAGAGGAAATAGATAATGGGGTGTTAGACAATGTATAAGACAAATAATTTCATTGTAGCAAGTCAGTATTGCCTGAAATTAAAGTGTCATAAATAATTCTTACCACCTTGAGTGGTAAACTCGGAGAGTTGAAAGTAGATGTCTCTGCAGGCGCCACGCCTCAATAAGCTAATCCTCCACCTGCAGCGCCGGCACACCGGGTTCTAGTCCTGGTCGGGGCACTGGATTCTGTCCCGGTTGCCCCTCTTCCAGGCCAGCTCTCTGCTGTGGCCCGGGAGTGCAGTGGAGGATGGCCCAAGTGCCTGGGCCCTGCACCCGCATGGGAGACCAGGAGAAGCACCTGGCTCCTGGCTTCGGATCAGCGCAGTGGGCCGGCCTCAGCGTGCCGGCCGCGGCGGCCATTAGAGAGTGAACCAATGGCAAAGGAAGACCTTTCTCTCTATCTCTCTCTCTCTCTCTCTCTCTCTCACTGTCTACTCTGCCTGTCAAAATATAAATTAATTAATTAAAAAAAAAAAAGAAAGTAGATGTCTCTACAAGAGTGGAATTGGTGGAAGGTCAAGGTGAGTCAAGAGCTGCCATGGTTGGTGACAAGCTTTATAATTCATCTTGGTTTTAAACACTATGCATATGAATTAATATTGTGAAATAAAATTTAAATTAAAAATCACCTTATTGAAAGAAAAAGATGAGTAAAAAAGCTACAAAATGCTTCCATATAGGAGGAACATGTACAGTAAAGTTAACAGATCTGGGGCTAGCGCTGTGGTGTAGCAGGTAATGCCGCCACCTGCAATGCCTGCATCCCATATGGGCACCAGTTTGAGTCCTGGCTGCTCCACTTCTGATCGAGCTCTCTGCTATGGCCTGGGAAAGCAGTAAAAGATGGCCCAAGTCCTTGGGTCCTTGCCCCCGTGTGGGAGACCCAGAAGAAACTCCTGGCTCCTGGCTCCTGGCTCCTGGCTCCTGGCTCCTGGCTCCTGGCTCCTGGCTCCTGGCTCCTTGCTCCTGGCTTCAGATCAGTGCAGCTCCGGCCATTGCAGCCATTTGGAGAGTGAACCCGCGAATGGAAGACATCTCTCTCTCTCTCTCTGCCTCCACCTCTGCCTCTCTGTGACTCTGCCTTTCAAATAAATAAATAAATCATTTTTTTAAAAAAAGATAACAAATCTCAAGAAAGAATAAATGTAGCTTAAAAGATGGAAAAGTTTATCTTTACTAATAATTTCATGAATTTTAAGACTGTGGAAATCAATTTTATTTATAAAATTAGCAACAATTACAAAAGCTCAGTGTTGGCAAAGACACAGGAATGTAGGAACATACACAGTTCATACCAGGGAAGACAAGAGGTCTTCAAGAAGTTGATGGAAATGTATATTTTGAGGAAAAATTTCAAGAATTTTTACATCAAAACAAACATATCTTTTAATTTCCTTTTTCCATGAACTTCTTGAAATACCCTCATATTTTCCAGATAATTCCACATCTAGGGATCTCTCTACAGAAAATCATCAGAAGTGCATATAAATATTTACATACTAAAATGCTTGTGAAAATATTTTTGTTAAGAACAGATTGAAACATTTTAAAAATACAAGAATACACTTAAATTTACTACAGCCTGTTTCTAACATGAAGCTTATGGAATAATTAAATAACTTTTTTCCAAAAGGTTTTAAAGTTTTAACTAAATGCTAATACTGTAATAATAAACATAATCTCGAAGATAAAAATTAGACATACAATTATATTCCAGCTACATTTGTATCTAGCACACACAGAAAGAAAGAGAAAAAGAAAGATGAGCAAGAAATATGGAAAATGTTAAGAGATACCATCTTAAAATTGTGGGATTATAGTTTCTTTTGGAGTTTCTATACTTATCAGTATTTTCTAGGATTTCTGTAGTTGATATATATGATTGCTAAAATTAGATGTATATTTCCCTAGCGTTTTGGTCTTATGAAAAATGTTTATGTTTTGTTTTAGATTCTAAAACAAAATTCATTTAGAAATGAAAGTCACATGGAGAGAAACTAATCTGGTGTGAAAGCCTATAAGAGACTGCCCAGCCTGACAGATGATACGGACATTGCTTTCTTAACACAGATTAAAAATCTGTCACAGAGAAAAAATATAACATTAATGGGGCACTTCCACTATAAAGACATCTGCTAGAAATCTCATTATACTAAAAAGCTGAGCATCAGACAAATTCTTGACTTGTCTTGCTGACAATTTCATCTCTCAGAAGGTAGTAGAAGCAAAAAGTGGAACCGCTACTTAATTCTGACCAGAAAGAAGTGATTGGTACTACAAAGTGAGAGAAAATGTAGCCAAGGATGGCACAGTATCATGAATTCATATTGCCTGCACAGAATATCCAAAGCATGTTGCTTAGTGTATGCACAGATTTTGAAGCCAATAATACTCTCAGCTGGAAATCCAATGACAATAGGTGGCCACAAATTCAATATGCACACAAATTCTAACTATGGGTGTTTCTTTTAAACTGTTCACACTTTGAATCAATAATTTTATTTTGAAAGTATCTGCAGAAAATATATCTCTGGGCCGGCACTGTGGTGTAGTGGTTGAACTTCAGCCTTTGGTGCTGGCATCCCACATGGGCACTGGTTCAGGCCCAGCTACTCCTCTTCTGATCCAGCTCTCTGCTATGGCCTGGGAAAGCAGTGGAAAATGGCCCGGGTGCTTGGGACACTGTACCCAAGTGAGAGACCCAGAAAAAGTTTCCTGCTTCCTGGCTTGAAATCAGCCCAGCTCTGGCCATTGTGGCCATTTGGGGACTGAACCAGTGGATGGAAGGCCTTTCTCTCTGTCTCTACCTCTCTCTGTCTGTAACTCTACCTCCCAAGTAAATAAATAATCTTTAAAAAAAGAAAAGGGAAATATTTCTCAAAAATCCTAAAAATACTCACAAAAATGTTTGTGAATGCATTATTTGTCATTGTAGCAAACTACAAAAAACTTTCCAAGTATCCAATAAAAGGAGAGTCTATTTACTCAGTAGAGTATTATGCAATCATTATGATAATAGAAATAATTTATGATGAAATACAAATTGTAATTACATCACTAACAGTATGAGCTGAAATAATTCAGGGTACAAAATTTTACAGGTTCCATTCTATACACAAAAATATAAATGTATATATGAATATTATAGTCATTAACTCAACAAATTTTAATTAAGTGCCTACTAATAGACCAGGAACCGAGATAGGCATGGAATAAACACTGAAGAAAAGAACTTAAAATGCTGTCCCCATAGTGCTTTCTTTCTGTGAGGAATAGACACGGAATAGCCAGAGAATTTATCTTGAGGTAAAGGAACTGTAGATGATAGATGAGTGGGTTTACTTTCTGCCTCATTTTCCATACTTATCAAATGTCCCACAGTGAACATATATTAAACTCATAATGGAAATATAAAATATTGTTTTAAAATTAGCTGAAATGCATGCATATTTAATAAAAGTATTATGTCTTGATTTAATAAATGCATAATGTCCTAATCAAGAAAGGTAATAAACTATATTATGTGCTTTTCAGATTACACCTGAATATTATGCATACTTTTAGATACTTTATTTTAATTAGAAAGTTAACTGACAGGAATGCATTCAGGGAATAATGACTAAAATGTTAAGAAGTCTGAGAATTATGTCAGAAGTGACAGAGCTGCGGGAACTGGGACATCTATATGAATAAACAAAGCAACACAAAATATTTGATGAGAAGAAGAGTTAGAAGATCTAAGTTTAATTCTTGTCCCATCAGTCCCAATAAGTCTTAGAAAATCATTTCATCTCTCTTGTTTTCAAATGTGTGTGTATGTGTGTGCGTGCAGAGCTGGGGTGAGTGGGTGTATATGCATGTACATATAGAATGAATATAACATATCTCCTATATATCTTCTAAAATTGTTATGAAAATCAAGGCCAAAAAAGGTAATATTGGGGAAAGCACATATTTGCTAGAAATAAAAAAGCACTTAATCAAGAATTTTTACAAAGAAGAAATATTTGTGTAATACCAGTTCACATTTAATCACTATTAAGTTTTTATACAAATCTATACAGATGTTGTCTATATAAACATGTACATAAATGAGTATACAAACATGTTTGTATGCCTTTCAGCCAAAATAAGATCATAATTTATATAATATTCAGTACTCTGGCTTTAAAACTTATATGAATACAGATATATGCTGTTTTAAAGAATAAATTTAGGCCGGCATCACGGCTCACTAGGCTAATCCTCCGCCTTGTGGTGCCTGCACACTGGGTTCTAGTCCCGGTCGGGGCGCCGGATTCTGTCCCGGTTGCCCCTCTTCCAGGCCAGCTCTCTGCTGTGGCCAGGGAGTGCAGTGGAGGACGGCCCAAGTACTTGGGCCCTGCACCCCATGGGAGACCAGGAGAAGTACCTGGCTCCTGCCATCGGATCAGCATGGTGTGCCGGCCGCAGTGCGCTGGCCGCGGTGACCATTGGAGGGTGAACCAACGGCAAAGGAAGACCTTTCTCTCTGTCTCTTTCTCTCACTGTCCACTCTGTCTGTCAAAAATAAAAATAAAAAGAATAAATTTCAGAATTACAGGTTAGATTTTTGCCTCAGTCTAAAATGTGTATTAGTAAAACAGAATCTATCAAAAAAGAAAGCAAAAGGAAGGGAGGGAGACAGGAAAGTGTGGTTCTATTTTGATTCTGTAAATTGTCTACAAAGGCCCAGATAGGGTAAAACAAGAAAATTAACATTTACTGAAATTTGCATGCTCTTTGCACTTTATATTGACAAATTATCTCATTTAATGCTGAAATGCCCATGAAGTAATTATATTTTATAGCCGAGCAACATAAGTCTCTGGAAGAAAAAGCAAGTAGCCAGGGAGCTGCAGAATCATGGTTTAAACTAGGGTATACTACAAGGGTATTTCAAAAAAATTCCTGCAGGATCAGCCAGGAATTAACAGTGGGTTAATCCACCACTTGGGACACCTACATCTCATATCAGAGGGACAATTTCAGTCCTGACTATACCATTTCCAACCAAATTCCTGCTAATGAATCCTGGGAAGTAGCAGATTATACCCAAATACTTGGGTCCTTACCACCCAGGTAGGAGAACCAGATGGAGTTCACTCCACGCGGTACCTAGGAAGTTACATTATAAATTGTGTATCATATTTCCTTTAGGACAGGAAACCGGATTTTTCTTCCTTCATCTCAAGGGTCTTGATAACGCCTAGATCCTTGCTAATATGCTGTGAACATGAGCTGAACTGCGGCACAAAAGCAAGCAAATGCTATTGGATGAGTACTGGAAGCCAGGGACAAAGTCTAGGAAATACTGGCACTTTCTAACTACATTAGTTAAGGGAAGAGACGCTCCTCTGGGAGATTCTATACTAAAGTTAATTCAGCAGATTTTCATTGGGTATTGAGTAGTCCATTTGGGCTGCTATAACAAAGTACCTTTGAAGGGATAATTTATAAATGATGTAAACTTATTTCTCACAGTGCTGGAGGTTGGAGTGTCAAGGCATCAAGCAGATTCAGGGTCTGGTAAGGGCCTGTTCTCTGCCTCTTACATGGAATCTTATTTCTGGGTCCTCACATGGATGAAGGAGCAATACAGATCCTTTCAACATGCTTTATAAGGGCACTAACTGAATCACTTCCTAAAGACTCTACGTCTTAATACTATTGCATTGGGAGTTCGGTTTTAACTTGGGAATTTGAGCAAAGCACCAACAGTCAAACCACAGCCGGCAAATTCTATAAATTCTGAATGCAAGCATAAGAAGGCCCAGTCCCTATCAGTAGGAGCAAAGATTTGAAAGACTTAGTTCTACCACCATTTGTCATTCGTGTCCCGTCCTAATCAGCCTCATGGTATGTCTGGGCTGTTGAGGAGTCCACTCTTGAACATAATCTCCACCTGCCCAGGGCAGTGATTCAGGTTGGAACCCTCACTCCCTTACTCTGTGGTCATAAAAATATTCTTGTGTTCCATTTTACTTTACATTCCATAAGTGAATGGCTCTGTTCAAATAAATTCATCACTATGATTGTGCTAATTGTGAGGAATGGGAAGAGTTAGGCTATCCGCTATCTCTACCTTTCTTCTCTTTCAGCTTATGCTCTTATGGAAAAAAATGATTTGTCTTAAATTAACAAGTTATGGTGAAAAGTCACACATTAGTCAATTTTATGTTGTTGTAATAACATATCTGAGACCGAGTAATGTCTAAAGAAAAGAGGTTTATTTAGCTCATACTTCTGGAGGCTGACAGACAGTCCCATCAGTTTGACTTTCAGTGGGGCCTTCTGCCTACATCACAATGTAGCAGATGGCATCCTGGTTGGAGCTCACATAAGAGCCAGAGGGCACTCACTGGTGCTGCAGGAGGCAAGAGTTGTTGAGGGTGGGACTTGCTGTTTCTTTAACAACTCATTCTAAGAGCTAATTAGGCTCCTGTGAAGTCTACGCTAATCCCTGCTAAGGTCTCTGCCCCCATGGCTTAACCACCTCCCAGCAGTCTGCACC
Organism: Oryctolagus cuniculus; assembly: GCF_964237555.1. Classification (NCBI taxonomy): domain Eukaryota; kingdom Metazoa; phylum Chordata; class Mammalia; order Lagomorpha; family Leporidae; genus Oryctolagus; species Oryctolagus cuniculus. The sequence continues at coordinate 149,314,344 of NC_091434.1, forward strand.
TCTTACAGGTTCCAGTATCTCAGGGCTGGCATTGTAGCACAGAGGGTTAAACAGCCACTTATATGCCAGCTTCCCATATCTAAAAACTGGTTCGGGCCCTGGCTGCTCTGCTTCTGATACAGCTCCCTGCTAATGTCCCAGGAACACAGCCCTGGGTACCTGGGTACCTGAGTTCCTGCCAGCCACATGGGAACCCAGATGGTATTCCTGGTTTCTGACTTTGGCCTGGTCAAGACTGGCTATTGCAATCATACAGGGAGTGAACCAGCTGATGGAAGCACTCCCTCTCTCTCCTCACACTTCTATTTCTCTCTCCCTCTCTCTCTGTCACTCTACCTTTGAATAAATAAATAAAAGTAAATAAATATTTTTTTAAAAAATTTCTACCACCTCAAACACTGCAGCACAGTCAGGACCAAGCTTCCAACTCAAGAGATTCTGAAGGACATTTTCAAACCACATCCAAACACAGTGAAAATTAAGTTATTCATGTTGACATTCTGTCATCAAAGATTATTTTAATGTTTATTTTATTTATTTGAAAGACAGAGTGAGGCCGGCGCCGCGGCTCACAGGCTAATCATCCACCTGTGTGGGGAGCAATCCGGACTAGACTAAGTTGCTCGAATTGGGACTTGTTCTGTGCATCTGCTCTCCCACGGTGTGGCGCTGGGAGAGAGGTGAGCAGCTTCTGCACAGCTGCCTCCAGTTCAGCTAATGAATTGTAGGACTTGCTCCTGATTGGAGGAGAGCAGCATGCTCGGCGTGTGGGCAGCCGAGTTGGGATTGGCGGAGGAGGACTATAAAGGAGGAGAGAAACGGCATGCACGAGGAACATCTATGGGGAACATCTAAGGGAACCCGTGCAGCCTCCGAGAGAGCCGGCCGGCGGTGTGCCGCTCCCCTGCGGAAGTGGGGAATGTGGCCAGGGGGAACTGCCCTTCCACGGAGGTGGAAGGGATAGTAGCCAACCCGGGAAGAACCAGCAGCAAACCCGGGGAGGGCCGAGCAGACGAAAGAACAGCGCAGGGTCCTGTGTTGCTCCTCCACGAAGAGGGGGAGCGACAACCTGCAGTGCTGGCACCCTGGGTTCTAGTCCCGGTTGGGGCGCCGGATTCTATCCCGGTTGCTCCTCTTCCAGTCCAGCTCTCTGCTGTGGCCCGGGAGGGCAGTGGAGGATGGCCCAAGTGCTTGGGCCCTGCACCCGCATGGGAGACCAGGAGGAAGCACCTGGCTCCTGGCTTCGGATCGGCACAGCACGCCGTCTGTAGCAGCCATTTGGGGGGTTAACCAAAAGAAGGAAGACCTCTCTCTCTCTCTCTCTCTCTCACTGTCTAGCTCTGCCTGTCCAAAAAAAAAAAAAAGTTAAAATTACAAAAAAAAAAAAAAAAAGGACAGAGTGAGAGAGGTAGAGACCAAAAGACAGAGCTTCCATCCTCTGATTCACTCCCCAAAATGGCTACCACAGCTGAAACCAGGAGCCTGGAACTCCACCTGCATCTCCCAGATACTAGCAGCAGACTGGATGGGCTAAAAAGCCTAACTCAAACCGTCGCTCCAATACAGGATGTCAACATCACTGGCAGTGTCTCACCCAACGGCATCATGATGCTGATCCCAAAGGTAGCATTGATCTAGTAGTACCCCTCAAATCTTTTCAGTGGTCTGATTCTTACCCACAGTTCTGAAAGATACGCATGGGGAAGGCTATAGGCACTGGAAACATCCCATCTTTCCTGTCTGTAAAATCCTAAGTGATAGGTTACATGAAAAAATTCATACTATGGAGAAATCATGTTTAGATATCTTAGATGGTATTTCTGTAGTCCACAAGTATTTGTGCCCAGGAAGTCCAAAACTGTTACATGGACTGATGCTAATGGAGATTATGCATGCATCCTCATACACGGTGATTTTAAAGTACATTCAGTGAAAATAACTTTTTTTTTGCCTACATAAAAAGGTCTCCAGAGGCTGGCATTGTGGCGTGGAAGGTTAAGCCAACAGCTGTGAGCTAGTATCCCTTATGGACATCATTTTCTGTCCCAGTTGCTCCACTTCCAATCTAACTCCCCGTTAATGCACTCAGGAAAGCAGTGGAAAAAGGCCCAAGTGCTTGGACACTTGCCCCTGTGTGGGAGATCTGAAAGAAGCTCCTGGCTCCTGACTTTGGCTTAGCCCACCCCTGGATGTTACAGCCATTTGGGGAGTGAATCAGCAGATGAAAGATTCTCTTTCTCTCTCTCTCTCTCACTCCCTCTCTTTTTTCCCTCCCTCTCTTTCCCTCTTTCCCTCTCTCTCTATAACTCTGCCTTTCAAATAATAAAAATTAATACAAAACTAAAAACGATGGGGACTGTCACTGTGCCATAGCAGGTAAAGCTGCCGCCTGCAGTGCTAGCATCCCATATGGGTGCCAGTTGGAGTCCTGGCTGCTCCACATCTGATCCAGTTTTCTGCTATGGCCTGGGAAAACAGTGGAAAATGGCTCAAGTTCTTGGGCCCCTGCACCCACGCGGGAGACCTGGAAGAAGCTCCTGGCTTCAGCTCGGCACAGCTCTGGCTGTTTTGGACAATTGGGGAGTAAACCAGCGGATGGAAGAACTCTCTCTCTCTCTCTCCTCCTCTCCTTCTCTCTTTCTCTCTTTCCATAACTCTGCATTTCAAATAAATAAATAAATTTTAAAACAAACAAACAAAAATTGGTCAATATGAAATATCATCACAACTCTATATAGTTTAGAAATACACCATGGCGTCTCAGCTCCATGCACTAACTATTGTCAGTATAACAACCAGAACAACTTCATTTCTAGATCTTGGCTTTCCCTCTGCTAAGATCTTGAAGATGTAGACTTTGCTCTTCCAGGAATCATGAAGAGCCATAGACTCTAAGGTCCACTGCCCTGCTCATCCACATCCCCAGCCATGCTTTTCAGAAGCAAGACTGAACTCTTCTTCTGCTCTTCAGTCCTATAAGTCTCTCTTTCTCCATTTCTCAATACTTGTGTTTTCCTAAGTTGAGGAAATCTTTCTCCTTTCATGTTTCTACAAGACGTGGAGCTTGAGCCACATAAATGCCACACTCCCCTACAAGCTCCTGCTGGAAATTCATACCAGGAGAAGCCATGTGCATAATACATTCTACACCCAAACACTTCTATGAGGCTACAAGCATTGTTTGTTACTTGCCGAATGAGAGGAGTAGAAAGGGAAATACTGCAGAAAAAAATTTTATTTTAATGTTATTAATTGAGAGACAGAAAGACAGAAACTGACAGCGCCCATCTGCTGATTAACTCTCTAGATGCCTGCAAGGTCTGATACTGAGACAGAGGAAAGCTAGGAACTGGAAACTCAATCCAGGACTCTCCATGAGTGACAGGGCCATCTACCTGAGCCACCACTGCTGCCTCCCAGAGTCTGCATTAGCAAGAAACCGGAATCTGAAGTGGAACTGGAACTTAGATCCCAATATAGGACACAGTCGTGCTTCCTAAGCAGTGTCTTAACTGTTAGGCTAAATGCTCTCCCTTAAATGTTTTAAATATCATCAAAAGCACAATTCACAATCTAGAAATTAAATGTAAAATTAAAATTTCAGTCAATCTTTCTATAATTTCTTGGTAACATCCTGATGCTCACAGAGACTTTATTGAAGCCATCATCCCCAGTTGATGAAATACATTCCACCAAATTTGAAACCTCACTTTATGTTGTAAGATCATTTAGACAAAGATCGACAACCTCCAGGTCTTGTAGGCATTACCAAGAAATACCAAGGACAAGAAACAAAGGGAAAAGCTTGAGCACAGGAAGACTGGAATCAAAACTCAAGAATCAAAATTATGTCTTTCCACCATAAATTATATGGTCCCCCATCTTTGTTGCAATCTACACAAGGCCTCATTACCCTGATTTCCCTAAAGATTGCTTAATTCTATTTCTCGTGGGTTCTATAATCTGAAAATGACTTTGGCATTCTGTAGTATTGGCCTCATCCTTGATTTATCATGAATTTTATCATGGAGCCCATGATTTATCATGGAATTTTCAGGTTAAACACTCACCGTTATTCATCTGAGTTAGATTTGCAGAGCTGCCAGTCCTGAAGATCAGAAGAAACCATCAGACCATTTCAGGATATCTCCAGTACTTGCTCACATCTGACCAACTACACCTGGAGGGTGGCTGCTTGTATGCACCTGCCCCTTCTGGGAACAGTGGGTGCAGTAGGTTCTGTAACAGGAAGACTTGGTCAGGAGGCTATGATAACAGGGACACTAAACAAGGACTTCCCATGATTCCTGAATTCTGAAAAAATCTGACACTCTTAAACCTTCTATATGCTATGAGACACAGGCTATTTTCACTTTGCCCACAGAATAACAGCATTATGTCATTTCTTATACCGGTAGTATTATAATTAATAATAATTAAACATGAGATGGCACATTATGTCTAATTGTGTATCACTCTTATCCCTACAGCCCTGATTTTAGAAACCAACCAAATTATCAACAAAAATAAAAATAGAATAAAACCTGCCAAGTCCAAATCAACTCTCATAATCTGTATCAATCAAACCAAATGTCCCGCCATTGTTGAGCATAACAACCATACTTAATGTCTAGGAGTATAAAGTGGATTTTTCCTTACATTTAATCTCTTTTAGGAGACAAGTCAGTCATCTGTAAATTACTTTTCATTATAAATTTTCTAAAAGTAAAAGTAAATTAAACTGTTTTTAAAAGCCCTTTACCACTAGGTGGCACCAAATAGCCATAATTCATAGATTGTTTCACTACCACACACATGCACAGGATTGTTAATTCTTTGCTTATGAAAAATTTCTAAAAATTAAAAACAAATGATTTTTATTTTTCAGAATTATAAACAAATACAATAGTCAATTTTCTAAATAAAATATATTTTTTATTTTCTGATAAATTCAAGTATATTCATGTGACCTATTTTGTTAATTTTATAACATTCTTTGTTGAATTTCACAATATGCCATTCTTTTCTCTCATTAAATTGATGCATAATTAGAAATATTTTATTTAGTTTTGCTTAGAAGTACTAAGATGATCCCTTCTTGAGGAGTGACTTTTGTTTTTTATGATCCACATTTACAGAGTATATTTCTGTCATTACAGAATGTGTCTTTATTGTAATAGTGATGTTCTCAGTCTAAGGATGCATTTGGATTATGATATAGGTGTGTGGCAAGAGATGCTCTGCCTGCTATACTTGTAAATTCCCCTCTATAATACAGGGCTCACCGCACTACTTTAGGTTTTTGTCACCTCAAGGTTTGACTACTGCCATGTCCTCTCCCTTGGCTGACAGAGGAAGAGCCCTGGAATATTCAGCTAGTACAGAATGTGACAGCTTGTCTGTTTAGCAATGCCAACCACACAGAGCACATTATACAGATGCTCTGTGCACAGTTCTGGCTTCCAACAATCATTCTAGGTGTTCATTTTAATTTATAAAGCTCTCCATGGCCTAGGACTTATAAGTAAGTTATAGGACGTAGTTAGTTCCCATCTTGGCAGCCAAGGAATTTTACAAGAGTTCCTCAATACAGTGATGAACTCAAAAGTTAGAGGCCCTTGACTCTACCATGCATTCTTATTTCCTGGTTTAAGAAGAACTCATTTTGAACACAGAGAATTTTCTTGAAAAGATGTGTGTTTAATTTATATTCTATGAAGAGTATTTATTTGTATAGAAGGAGTCAGCACCTAGCAGAACAAAGTGTCATGTCAGTTTTCTCAACTGATGAAAATTATATTCTAGCAAAAGTATCTTTTACAGAAATTACCAAAAGAAGTGAAATTAACAGAATAGCAAAAACCAACTTACTGTTCACCAGTTCATTATGACCATCATTCAGGAAATATGTATTGAATGTTGAGTATGATATGACCTTGCATCAGAGATTGTAAGACACAGTGACAAATTATATAATAGTATACAGTGGAATAGATAATTACAATGAATATAAAACAAATATGTCAAATTATATATTTTTCATTAGAATTATAGAGTATCTTCCCAGATAAGTTGTTGCTCCAGTAGGATATCAAACAGAGACATAAATATCCCAAAATTACAAATTCGCCTGGATTTCAAACAAATAAAAACTTGGGAACTAAATTCAATTTGAAGAAAAGTAAATCAGCTTAAGCATCCTCAACCTATGACAAATACATATTACACATGGAGGGGGTGGGATGGGGTGATTTTCTCCATCAGAAAACTGCTGATTAGAAGAAAACAAAGGCTTAAAAGATATTGTTTTGAATCTGTGCTTTGTCCAGAGGAATGAATTTCAAGTTCCTTTTATATGCTGAAAAATGAAGAATAAATTAAAGATTACATCCCCCTGACCAGAATCTACGATGTTTGGGAAGGGTTCTTGTGATTTCCTGCTTCCAAATATTAGTTAATGTAAAAGTTCTAAGTTAATCAATAAAAATAGATTTTTAAGAGATGGGAAAAGTGCAGTGGGGGAAATGAAGCATTAATACATATACTTTTCTTATTTTTAAGTATAATATAACTGTTTTCTTTAATCAGAAATAGTGATAGTGAGATTTCTTAACTGGCAATGAAGTTACTTTGGCAACTATTCCAACTGCAAAATGGAAAATATATACTGGCATCAACATATATACTGGCATAAACAAAAGCTATGCATATTTTAGTAAATTTCAATTATTAAGTCTTTTGAGGTATTACACAACGTAGGGGCTCTAGATCTGCTCTGAGGTCTCATCTGTTTGGTCACTTCTGTCATCTTTCCTTTCAGTATGTGTCATCACTGGTGGTCTTGTTTCTTCTGAGTCAAAAGTAGGCATGCATATTGTTTGGGCTGTTACCTTGCAATTGATGTTCCAAAGAACTTTTACCTATTATACTCCGTATTGAAAAGGCACAGCTTGGGGCCAGCCTTGTGCTGTGGGTAAAGCTGCATCTCATATGGGTGTCCTGACTGCTCCACTTCCAATCCAGGTCCCAGCTAATGGCCTGGGAAAAGTAGCAGAAGATGGCTCAAGTATTTGTGGCCCTGCCGCCTACATGGGAGACCCGATGAAGTTCCTGGATCCTGACTTCAGCCTAGCCCAGTGCTGGCCATTGTGGTCATCAGGGGAGTGAACCAGCAAATGGAAGATCTCTCTCACTCTCTTTCTGTTCTTTTCTGTTTCTCTCTCTCTCTCTCTCTCTCTCTCTCTCTATAATTTATTGAAAATAAGTAAATCTTTAAAAAGGAAGGAAGGGAGGAAGGAAGAAAGAAAAGGCACAGCTTTCTGTGATGTAACAAACACTAAAATGAATCAAGTTTAGGATCCTTTTTGTTTGAACAATCTGATAGGACATTATGTTTGATTATTGTTTTAATTTTCATATTCTGAATACTGGACAGAGTATTTATCTGCACTGGTGATATTCATGAAAAGTGTGGGGACCAGCACTGTGGCATATTAGGCTAAGCCTCTGCCTGCAGTGCTGGCATCACATATGGGTGCTGAATTGTGTCCCAGCTGCTCCTCTTCCCACCCAGCCCTCTGTATACAGCCAGAGAAAGCAGTGAAAGATGACCCAAGTACTTGAGTCCCACGTAGGAGACCCGAAAGCAGCTCCTGGCTCCTGGCTTCAGATGGGTCGAACTCTAGCCATTGCAGCCATTTGGGGAGTGAACCAGCAGACGAAGACCCTTCTCTGTCTCTCCCTCTCTCTGTAATTCTACCTCTAAAATAAATATATAAAATCTTAAAAAAGAAAAAGAAGAAAGAAATAAAGACAGAGAGAAAGAAAAGTAGTGTGCCTCCTGAAGAGTACTTGTGGGGAGCAACTCGGACTAGACTGTTACTCGAATTAAGACTTATTCTATGCATCTGCTCTCCCACAATATGGCGCTGGGAGAGGAGGAAACAGCTTCTACACAGCTGCCTCCAGTTCAACCAATAAACAGCAGGACCTGCTCCTGATTGGAGGAGAGCAGCGTGCTCGGCATGTGGGTAGCAGAGTTGGGATTGGTGGAAGAGGACTATAAAGGAGAGAGACAACATGCACCAGGAACATCTAAAGGGAACACCTGAGCAGCCCCCGAGAGAGCCGGCCGGCGGTGTGCCGCTCCCCCGCGGAAGTGGGGAAAGTGGCAGGGGGAACCGCCCTTCCACGGAGGTGGAAGGGACGGTAGCCAACCCGGGAAGAACCAGCAGCAAACCCGGGGAGGGCCGAGCAGACAAAAGAACAGCGCAGGGTTTAGTGTCGTTCCTCCACGAAGAGGGGGAGCGACAAGTACTCTTTTTTTAAAGATTTATTTTTTATTTTATTTGAAAGAGTTACACAGAGAGAGGAGAGGCAGAGAGAGAGAGAGAGAGGACTTCCGTCCGATGGTTTGCTCCCCAGTTGTCCACAATAGCCGGAGCTGTGCCGATCCGAAGCCAGGAGCCAGGAGCTTCTTCCAGGTCTCCCACATGGGCACAGGGGCCCAAGCACTTGGGCCATCCTCCACTGCTCTCCCAGATCACAGCAGAGAGCTGGATTGGAAGAGGAATAGCTGGGACTAGAACCAGTGCTCATATGGGATGCCAGTGCTTCAGGCCAGGGCGTTAACCCACTGTGCCACAGCACTGGCCCCAGAGTACTTTGTTGAAGTCATCTCTGCCAGTGGGATGGTACCGAAAGGCGGGGCTCGTGAGAGGTAACTTCATATTGAAGGTAGACCTTAAAGGAAAGGGATGAGTGACCTTATAATAGAAACCACAGACGGTTCTTTGTCCTCTTTTTTCTTTTGTTGCAATTGGATCAATTTTTAAATACAAAATATATCACATATACAAATGTACAACCAGTGTCTACATGCTCACCTTGAGTAATTAAGCAAAACAATGCAAATGAAACTTCTTACTCACCTTCCCTGATTTCACTCTCCTGCCTCTGCCCCACGGTAATCACTATTCTAAATTTACCATAAAATTATGTAATATTGTTTTGCCTGTTTTTAAGCCTCATAAAATGGCATATTGCTATTCATCACTTTTCCGAAACTTGCTTATTCATTCATCTGTTTCTAAGATCTCTCCAGGTTATTATACGTACTTTTGCTTTCATTGCTGCTATGGTTATTGTTTTTTGTCCTGTTGCTGCTAGGTGATGACACAGTGACAGGTGAACAGGCTGCTACGTGGAAGAGATTCATCAATAGAACTAGGCTATAATCGCCAGGGTCTTCTAGACTCTGGAACTGTGAGAAATAAGTTTCTGTTGTTTACAATCCACTCAGTCTGTGGGACTTGGTTACAGCAGCGCTTACTGACACAACTGGTGAAATAAACTTTTTCACTCTCTAACCTCATAGGAGACTACATGTGACTCAGATATGATTTACTCTCACATAGCACAGAGCTTCCTTTTACATTGCTTATGTTTTGCTAAAGTTTAAATGTGAAGAGGTTTAGGTAAAAATACAATTTACACCTTTCTTTAAAAGAATAAAAGACCAAATGATCTACAGCTGCAAGAATTAATAAAAAAATTTAGACATTTTAAGACATTTCATTGTCTTGTTCCTTATTGATTTCATAAGATACACATGAGCTAATAGACAACTTTATAGATACATGGTTTTTTTTTGTTTTGTTTATTTGACAGATAGAGTTAGACAGTAAGAGAGAGAGAGACAGAGAGAAAGGGCTTCCTTCCGTTGGTTCACCCCCCAAACGGCTGCTATGGCCAGTGCTGTGCCAATCTGAAGCCAGGAGCCAGGTGCTTCCTCCTGGTCTCCCACATGGGTGCAGGTGCCCAAGCACTTGGGCCATCCTCCACTGCCTTCCCAGGCCACAGCAGAGAGCTGGACTGGAAGAGGAGCAACCGGGACTAGAACCTGGCGCCCATATGGGATGCCAGTGCTGCAGGCGGAGGATAGCAAGTGAGCCACGACGCTGGCCCTAGACACATGTTTTACCATAAGGTTAAATACAGAGTACAGACTGGTTACAGGCCTCAGGCCTATTAGTAAGACAGCTGTTTCAATCCATCTTATTGTGTGCTAAACCTTTGTCTAAGGGATAATTTCTCCTGCATCCCACTAAACCCAGAATCTGGGAAAGTAGGGATACAGAACTTCCCAAAGAAAGCTCAGGTTTCTAAACTAGAGGTAGATTACCTGGGATATATTCTAACTCCAGGAAAGTATTGCTCTTTCAGTCAAAAGAAGGGAAGCTATCTTATATACATACGGTCTTTACAGACTTAAAAAGGCAGCTAAGGAGATTTCTGGGAATGGCAGAATTCTGTAGAGTTTGTATTCCAATATTTAGATTCCAAGTTTTTGTAATATGCTTTAAAAAGGCCCCGATGCAGACATTGTGCTGGACAGGGCAGCTACAAGAGTTGTGCCAAAGAATTAAGGAGCTTCTGGCAGGTGCCACGGCTCAATAGGCTAATCCTTCACCTGCGGCACCGGCACACCGGGTTCTAGTCCCGGTCAGGGCACTGGATTCTGTCCCGGTTGCCCCTCTTCCAGGCCAGCTCTCTGCTGTGGCCCGGGAGTGCAGTGGAGAATGGCCCAAGACCTTGGGCCCTGCACCCCATGGGAGACCAGGAGAAGCACTGGAATATGGATTCCAGGATTTGGTCTCTAAGCCTTTGTATATGCATTGAAAGGTCCTGACACAGACACACTGTGCTGGACAAGGGAGCTACAGAAAGTGTTCCAAGGAATTAAGGAGCTTTGAACAAAAGCTCCAACATTAGGAATTCCTGAGCAAGCCATTCATAGAAATAGCTTCTTCAGATCAGTTACAGCTTAAATGGAAGGGACCTAACCAGGTTCTACTGAGCACGACTACCTCAGTGAAATTAGGATGAAATTTCTATATATTAAGTCCTCACGGGTGAACTCAAAAGTCATGCCTGATCATTCCAATAAGTCAATCAGATTTTAAGTACTTCATCAAAAGCAAAAAGGATAAGTAAAATATTTCCTCACATCAAGACTACTGCACCTTAAGGCAGGCATGCTGTACTTGCCTCTTTTGATTCTCTCTGGGAAGTGTTACTGACAATAAAGCTACTTGATCGGTTCTTCTATTATAACTCTCTATGCTCAAGCTAAATGTGCTTTCTGGCCTGCATGCTCTCCACATGGCTGGCTCCTGGTGCTCAGTAAGAATCCAGATTTCCCTTTCTCTCTTAAATAGGGCCCTCACTCTCCTATGCATTTCTCCCACTGAATAAAAAGCTTAAAACTTTAAAAAAAGAAGAAAATTGTTCATCATACCAAGAACCAGGAAAATCACAATATACCAAGAACCAGGAAAATCACAATATAAATGAGAAAAGACTATCAATAGACATAGATACACTAAAGCAAGTCATATTTTGTTGGAATTATCTGTCAAAGATTTAAAGACAGTCATCATAAAATGTTTCAGCATATAATTATGAATTATTTTAAAATAAATAATAGAAATTCTGAGGAAAGAAACAAAAGTATAAAAAGAAAAATAGTAGAAATTATAGGCCTGAAAATCACCATAACTGAACTTTTTCTAAATACACTGCTTGAGTTCAGTGGTGAAGTGGTCATGACAGGGAATAAAAAATAAATCACTGAATTTAAGAAAAGACTAACAAATGTTATCCACTTGGAACACAAATGAAAGGTAGATTGAGGGGCTGGCGCTGTGGCATAGCAGGTAAAGCTGCCGCCTTCAGTGCCAGCGTCCCATAGGTGCGCCTGTTTAAGTTCCAGCTGCTCCACTTGCAATCCAGCTCTCCGCTGTGGCCTGGGAAAGCAGTGGAAGAAGGCCCAAGTCGTTGGGCTCCTGTGCCCATGTGGGAGACCTGGAAGAAGCTCCTGGCTCCTGGCTTCAGATCAGCGCATCTCCAGCCATTGCAGCCAATTGGGGAGTGAACCAGCAGATGGAAGATCTCTCTCTCTCTTTCTTTCTCTCTGCCTCTTCTCTTTCTGTGTAACTCTGACTTTAAAATAAATAAATAAATCTTTTTTTTAAAAAAAAAAGGTAGATGAAAAAAAAAAGAAAACATGTTTGTAGGTAGCTATGGTCCAATAATAAAAGGGATAACAATTGTATCATGGTGTTCAAGAAATAAAGAAGAGAGATGAGTGGAACTGAAAAACTATCTAAAGAAACAATGACTAAAAACTCCCAAGTTTGGTGAAAGGCATAAATCTACAAATTCAAAAAGTTGAATATACTCCAAATAGAAGAAATCTAAAGAAATTCAGATAACAAGATACCATAATTCAACTTCTGACAACAAAAGGAAAAACCTTGAAAGCCTCCGGATAGAAACAACGCATTACCTAGACGGGAGCGCCGGCTTAACTGACAGTGGATTTCTCCTCTGAGAGCATGGTGGGCATCAGGAAATGACACATTTTTCAAGTACCAAAGGAAAAGAACTGTCAATCATGATTACTTTATCCAGAAAAAATATCCTTCAGGAATGAAATAGAAATAATGACATTCTCAGGCAAAGGAGAAGCTAGAGAATCTGCCAGCTAACCTACCATCAAAGAATAGCTGAGGTAGTTCTCTGAGCAGGGTGGAACAATCATGGGAGATTTAGGACTTCAGGAAGGAAAGATACGTTTCAGAAGCTGTAAAAATAGGGATAAATATAATAATAACATTTAATATGAGTTTTTGAATAATTTTTGATGTTTGAAGTGAAAATTATAAAGCCATCTGATATGGTGTTCAACATATGTAGAGGAAATACTTAAGATACTTTTATTTAAAATATGGGTGTGGCACCAGTCTAATAAAGAAAACTTTCATTTTTTTATACAGGAACTCAGTAGTTTCCTAAAGAAACTGTATCAGCTTGCATGGACAGAGAGAGAGAGAGAGAGAGAGAGAGTTCTCAAAAGCAAAGGAAGCTGTTGGAAACCCTAATTTCTACAGATAGGAGGCAAGCTGCAAATTGAGAACATTACTTATGCCAAAGATAGGTAATGCATTGTTCAAAAAATAATAGTAACTAAAACAAATCTAAAAGTCTCAGAGAATCATTCTCAAGTCTAGTGCCTAAGCAACAAACTGGCAGGATACACTAAACTGGATTTCAGAATTACTGGTGTCAGTGACTGCTCTGTTTCTTGTAATTGCCCTCTATTTGAAGAGAAGTGTCTAGTGTAACTATCCCATTTTACTGTTGTGTGTTGAGTATGCCTGTGTTGGAGAGGAGGGTCAGATAACATGTCTCATTAGCACAATGACCCTCCTGTTGAGAAGAACCCTATTTGAAGAGTTGTAACTGAAGAACCTCACCAGAGAAGTCATATCCCCATGATGAAATGGGGCTTGGAGATGGATGAATGTTGGCTATTTCAGCATGGGTGCCTGTACAATGTCCACGGACTCTCCATGAAATCATTACAGAGGAGAATTAGAAGAGAAAGTGTGAAGCTGAGGTACAAAATACTTACTGCAAAGTTCCAAAGCTACCCTCTAAGGAACCTACAAATTCTAAAGCTCAACAGGCATTCCTGGTCATTATTACGTTACTATATGCCAAGGTGGAAACTTGGAACACATTTTCTTTAAAAGTTTATTATCTCAATCTGTAACTATCCATTTGTACTCTTGGTCCAACCCTCATAAATGTTAACAGTTGGGCCTGAGGGTAACAGAGCAATAATTTAAACTAAGATTACAGGACCTGTTTCTACATGGCCCAATTTTATGAGAAACTTAACACATTTCAAAACCATGTGTGCTTATCTGTACTCCAATACACAAAGACATGTATTATTATTATATATCTAATTATGAATCAATACATATATACACACATATGCCATCAAGAGAATACCCTGGCAAAGAACTCTAGGAAAACACACACAAAAAAAGAGTCAATTGCTTTCAGTTTTCTATGTTGTTATTTATTCTTTTAATTTTTTCTTTCATTTTATTTGAAAGGCAAAGACACACACACACACACACACACACACACACAGGAGAGAGAGAGAAAGAGAGAGAGAGAGAGAGAGAGAGAGAGAGCACTCCTATCCATTAGTTAATGCCCCAAATGCTCATAAAAGTAACAATTTGTCCAGGCAGAATCCAGGAGCCAAGAATCCAATCTAAGTCTCCCAAGTGGGTGGTAGGGATCCAACTACTTGAGACATCACTTGCTGCCACCCATGGGGTACCTTAGCAGGAAACTGGAATTAGAAGAGTCAAGACTCAAACCCAGACACTCCAGTATGGAATGCAAGCATCCCAAATTGTGTCTTAACCACTGCTTCATATTTCTTCTTAACAAACTTTGTTTACAACTACAATAGAATGGAGGAAGATTTACTCAAACCCTTCCACATGTTTCTTGACTCTCAGACTATTGGTACAATGTTTGATACATACCAAAACTGATAATTTTTTATCTCAAAATGTATCGTATTTTGAATAATGAATAAACAGTTTCTTTTACTGACTGAAATAGTTAAAATGTGAAGGTCGGCCGTGGCTCACTAGGTTGGTGCCGTGGCTCACTAGGCTAATCCTCCACCTGCGGCGCCAGCACCCAGGGTTCTAGTCCCGGTTGGGGTACTGGATTCTGTCTGGGTTGCTCCTCTTCCAATCCAGCTCTCTGCTGTGGCCCGGGAAGGCAGTGGAGGATGGCCCAAGTGTTTGGAGGAAGTGAGTGGAGGAAGCACCTGGCTCCTGGCTTCGGATCAGCACAGTGCGCTGGCCGCAGCGGCCATTTGGGGGGTGAACCAACGGACAGAAGACCTTTCTCTCTGTCTCTCTCTCTCTCACTGTCTAACTCTGCCTGTCAAAAAATAAAATAAAATATGAAGGTCAATCTGATGAACATAGGATATAAATTCTAAATTTTAAGTAAAATTTACAGTGTTCATCAACTTTATTTAGTTATATTTCATATACTATATAGTTTGCCCATCCATTCACAATGTACAATTCATTGGTTTTCAGTGTATTCATAGAATTGTTCAACTAGCACTGCAATCTTAGAACACTATTACCCCAAAATGAGACTCCATACTCTAGCCATAACCTTATCAGTTCCATCATACTCTCCTGGCCCTAGGAAAACAATAATCCACTTTTATTCTCTATCAATTTTTCTGTTCTGAATAGTTTATATAAATGGAATAAAACAGCACGTCATCTTGTATGACTGGCTTTTTTTCACTTGGAGTATTTTCAAGGTTCTTCCATATTGTAGCATTTACCAGGTCATCATTTATTTGCATTGCTGAGTAACATTGCACTTTATGGATATACCACATTGTATTTATCCATTCATCAATTGATGGAAATTTGAGTTGTTTATGCATGTTGATATTACAAGGCACAATACAGGGATCTAGAAGAGACAGTAGTATAAGAATAGAAAACTGAGGCCAGTGCCGCGGCTCACTAGGCTAATCCTCCGCCTTGCAGCGCCGGCACACCAGGTTCTAGTCCCAGTTGGGGCGCCGGATTCTGTCCCGGTTGCCCCTCTTCCAGGCCAGCTCTCTGCTGTGGCCAGAGAGTGCAGTGGAGGATGGCCCAAGTACTTGGGCCCTGCACCCCATGGGAAACCAGAATAAGTACCTGGCTCCTGCCATCGGATCAGCGCGGTGCGCATTGGAGGGTGACCAACGGCAAAGGAAGACCTTTCTCTCTGTCTCTTTCTCTCTCACTGTCCACTCTGCCTGTCAAAAAAAAAAAAAAAAAAGAATAGAAAACTGTCTCAAAAATTATTTTATATTACTCATCTGTAGATGATGGTCCTCGGTTATAGAATCCTATGGAAACATTTATAAAGTAGAATGTACTCAGGTAAAAAAAAAAAATGAGGATTGTAGGGAATTGTAACATGTTATACAAGGAATGGCTGAAAGAAACTGTGATACTTAAACTACAAAAAAGAAATAGTTAATAGGGAAGCATGATAATTAACATATTTTAACAGTTGTCACAAAATAGAAGGAATGGAATAATTTTATGTTTCATATTTTTAGGACCAAACTTGTAATAATAAGGAGAAAGAGAAAATTAGAATTTATGTGATCTTCACTATGTACCAAGCACTATATATTATTTTATAAGTAAGTAATGTAATATTTTTAAGATTCTTTTGAGAATTTCCTTTTTTGAGTTATAAATTTAAAAAGTAGAATTATATATAGATGAGGTACAAAGTGATGCTGTGATATATATATTGCCATACATATGACATCTATATACATACAAATAATGCAGAATGTTTAAATCAAAATAGTTAACTTCTATCATTTGAAATATTTGTCATTTCTGTATTGAGAACTTTTGAAAATCTACTCAGCAATTTTGAAATATGCTATAATTAGTCATAGTCATTATACTGTGCAAGGAGTTTTAAAATTTGTTTCTAAAGTGGCTGGCAATTGTGTCACAGTGGATTAAGCTTCCACTTGTGACTCTAGCATCCCTTATTGGAGTGCTGATTCAAGTCCCCGCTTCTCTACCTTCAATCCACCTTCTCGCTAATATGTCTAGGAAGGTAGTGGAAGATGGTCCAACTACTGGGATCCTGCCACACTTGTGGGAGACCAGGAAAGAGTTCCTGGATCTTGGCTTCAGCCTAGTCCAGACGTGGCTGTTGTAGCCATCTGGGGAGTGAACCAGTGGATGGAAGTTCGCTCTCTCTCTCTCTCTCTCTCTCTCTCTCCCCACTCCCCTTCCTCTTTCAAATAAATAAATAAATAAATAAATATTTTAGAAAAATATTTCTTCTAATTAAAACTTTATTCACTTTGACTAACACACTATTTCCCTCATCTCCAGCCAGTGGTAACCACTATGTTTCTATGAGTGTGTTTCAGATTCCACTTATATGTGAGATCATGCAGCATTTGTACTTCTGTGTCTGGTTTATTTTATGTAGCATAATGTCTTTTAGCTTCATTTATGTTATTGCAAATGACACAATTTCCTCCTTTTTAAGGCTGAAGAGTTTTCCATCCCACATTTTCTTTACCCATTCAATGCATTGATGGATATTCTTTCCTTTATTCCTCTTTACTTTTTGAGGAATTGAGGTCAACCAAGTTAAGAAACATGCCTAGATTCACAAAGTGAGCAGTGAAGATGGAGTTTGGCATTAATTTCCTCAATAGCTAATGTTCTTTCACCTACATGTCTCTACCACTTGATATTGGCTTATGGTCAGTTTTCTAACATGAGAACAGCACTACCTTGTAAAGTTGTGGACTTCTCATGACAGAAACAGTTACTAACGAGGTGTCATGCTTGGGATTCTAGCCCTATGTGAAAATAACCATCTGAGGTCTCCAACAACACTTTAGAGATTTCAATTTTCACTGAAAGGTTAGGAATCCATGGTCTAAAGCACCCTATCCAATTGTTAGGAACTATACAAATCAGCACAGTTTACTTCACAGGATTAGCAAATCATTCCCTATTAGAGAACTGGATGCTGTGGAACTTGGAGGTCTTTCCCATAAATGGAAAGTCCTGAAATAGAATGAGAGTATTCAATTAGATAGCAGAGAGAAGGGGGATAACCTCAAACAAAATGTCCCCCTGTTTCACAGTTTTGACTATGACCAGATTGCAAAGCACCTTGCCAATTCTGACATGATTTTCATTTTCTTAAGTTGCAATCACTGAGTGAAATCAAGTCTAAATGTTTTGTACCAAGCATACATGAAAAATATCCTTCGTAATAACAGATTAAATATCTAAAATAAATAACTCATTGTGTAAATATGTCCTTGAATAGGACACAAACAGGCAGTCTCACATTTTGCATAGTTTTTGTTAGTCACAACTGGTGTTTCCACATCAGATAAAATTATCAAAATGCTATGCCTCTTCATTTTATTATGTGGTTCTTTTCCATCAACATAATTTAATATTCTCGCTTTAAATCTCAGTTTCACCCTTATTGAGAATATTTATTTCAAAATAAAATTTATTTTTGAATGTCTAAAAAAATCTCAGTGTGCAATTTTAACACTAGACTTTCAGTAGTTAAGATTTCTTTAGTCTAATTGTGTGCTGTATTGAGAAGTATCATTTTATTGGTTTTCAAATTAGATGTCTCTAATGTTACCCAGTGACTATTCTCAACATATTATTGGATGGATACAAAGAAAAGACTAATGAATTTATGATTCACCTATTATAACATTAATTTTATTAACTTTTCCCTTGCAAGGTATAATTATACAAGTAAGTCCTGCTACACCTGTAGCCACAATTTTGCCTTCATTGGCCCTCCTAATTACTTATTTTAAGTAAAAGAGACAAAACTGAGGTTGAGCCTCACTTAGCTAATGAGATTGGTCTAAATCATGGCCCAAAGTAACTTAGCTTGCTAATTTCTTAAAATTAGTAGTGCTATTTTGAAATATTTGAATGATGTAAAAGAGGAAGAATTAAGCAGCTTGCCTTTAGTTCCACTTGAGTTTGGGAATATGGCTTTAAAGAGGCCAACTAGAATCCAAATGAATATTAATTTAACAATTAATGAGCAAAAGTCAGAATGGGGGAAAAATCTTCAGAAAGACCATCAATGCATTTTTGTTCTACCATTCTCCAAACTTTAATTTGTGAGGACATTTTTCATCGCACTTTCAAATTAGCCTAGATTCTATAAATTTTTCTTTTTCATTAATTTTGCCTGCAAGGTATACAGCTGCCAAATATTGCGTGTTACAATTTCATTCCATCAATTCACATATAATAAAATAAAAATAATGTTCCAAACTTACCACACACATACGTCTCCTGATTTAGCAAAAAATAAAAAAATCTGCGAAGACTATTAGCAATGTGTCATGCTAAAATTACTAAAGTAAAATAAAATAATATTTTTATTAATATTTAGATTAAAATTCTATTATAATAAAGATAAAGATAAAGAAATATTACTACTTACAATTATGCAGGCAATTTCACCAATAGAACAGCATCAATACAAGTATTTCAAGGCTAGAAACTCCATCACCATGCATTTTTTTTAGATTTATTTCTTTTTAATTTATTTGAAAGGCAGAGTTAGAGAGAGAAAGAGAGAGAGAAGAAAGAGATCTTCTTCCATCTGCTGGTACACTCCCTAAATGACCGCAATGGTCAGGGCTGGGCCAGGCTGAAGCCAGGAGCCAGGAGCTTCTTCTGGGTCTCACATATTGATACAGGGGGACAAATACTTGGGTCATCCTCTGCTGCCCTCCCAGGCACATCAGCTGGTTGCTGGATCAGAAGTAGAGGTCTTCAACCCACGCCCTTATGGTATGCCAGCATCGCAGGTGGAGGCCTAACCTGCTACACCACAATGCCTAACCCCATCACCATACATTCAGTCAATAAGTATTTATCAGTTGTTGACTAAGTGCTCTGACAGGTCATAGGAACATATTGATGAATAACACTGCCCCTGCATTGAAAAGCTTACTTTTCAGCAAAGAAGCAGACAAGAACATGTGATTCCTAAAACCAACTGCTTTAACAATGTTTCTCAAAGTGTGGTGATGGAGAGCTCCTGGGAACTTAAGCACCCAATCCCATTTGAAAAACAGACCCAATGAATCAGAATCTGTCCTGGTGATTTGGATAAAGTTTGAGAACAACTGTGCTACAAATTCAGATAATATATAATGAGTAGAATCTATGACTAGAGACGCTGTTGCTTAGGAAAGCTTTAATGGTGTTACACAGGAAATGTCAAGTCTCTCAGAAAATGATGTTCCACTTTTAGCTCCTTCCCTGGCAGAATGAGATTCTTCTTAACAATGAAGTGTTCAAACATCTTTGATCTTTCCAAGACTCAGAAAAAGCAGAAATGTATATAACTAAGAACTCTCAATGATCAGTAATTAGAGATTTGACATTGAAAGTAGGAAGACCTCCATTTAGTAATTGTGCAGAAGGTATCACACAGGGGCTCGCACTGTGGCATAGTAGGCTAAGCTCTATGACTGTGGCACTGACATCCCATATGGGTGCTTATTTGTGTCCTAGTTACTCCACTTCCAATCCCACTCTCTGCTTATTGCCTAGGAAAGCAGTGGAATATGGCCCAAGCACTTGGGAGACCCAGAAAAGCTCCTGGCTTTGGATCGGCCCAGCTCCAGCCATTGAAGTCCTTTGGGGAATGAATCAGTGGATGGAAAACCTTTCTCTCTCTCCCTTTCTATGTCTGTAACTCTACCTCTCAAATAAATAAACACATCTTAAGAAGAAAAGATATCACACAGGACAAGAACAAGGTGTTACACTGCTGTTTTCTGCATGGTCATCCCCTATTCTAGGACTCTGGAGATGGCTAACCTCACCCTAATATCCAGTGTTGGGAGTACCCACCCTAATTAAGGAAGCTACTAAAGATCACCTTCCAGAAGCTGAGTACAATGGCCAGATCTCTGTATGAGCAAAACCAAACTCTTTACTACAATGTAACAATGTGGAGCCTTTAGCTCAGGCACATCAGTCAATCTGGAAGCTGAGATCAACCAGCTATATTCATCAGTTATGCCTGTGTATCAAGGCCCAATACTAACACTCTGAACACTGAAGTTCATGGGAGCTTCCCTGGCTGCTAATGCTCTATTCATATTCTCACACACCAATGCTAGGAGATGCCACTAGGAGGGAGCTATGAGGCATCATGTTTGAAACTCTTAAACTCTGACCTATGCTTCCCTTCCTTTCAATGATTTCATTGAAATCATTTGCCTATAATAAACTATAGCATGAGTATATTCCCTTACATTGAATCCTACCAGCAAATTGTCAATCCTGAAGGTGGTTTGGGGAAAAAATGAAAACTTGTAATTTATGTCTGAAGTGAGGACAATATTGGGACAGTGATCTCTAACTGCATAGTTGGCCCTAACTCATAACAATTGGTTTCCATAAAGCAGGACTCACTAGAACAACCCTGACTCACTGAATATGTGAGGCTGAGAGTGTGGGAATACAGAATCTTTGAGTGTGTGATATCCATGTAGTCAATCATGGTATGGAACTACAACTATGCAATGACAAGAAGGTAAAATTTATAAATTGAATTTAAACCTCCCATTTAGTTCACTAGATTCATAAAAAAAAAAACACACAAATTAGTAGGAAGCAAGTGAAATACACAATTCTTTGGTTATTGTCTGTGAAATGAAAGGGAAAATATTTGGGTGGGTCCTGACGCTGGGACAAGCTTGAATTCTAGCTTGTCCTAGCTACAACCACTCTACTCAGGTCCCCATCTATGAACAAAGTAAAAGTGAAAGCTAGTTTTAGGGAGGACTCTGATACTGGTGCAAACTCAGCAGCTGGCCAGGTCCAGCTATAGCCACTGGACTCAGAGCTGCTTCCAAATGGGAAAAAAAAGAATCTGCTGAAATAACATATAGTGAAGATAAGGGAAGACTGATTCACATAAGAATAAAGAAGACAAAATATAGAGAGTTTGCCTGCAAGTTGGGAAACTTGCTAGCTGAGAAATTTCTAGTAAAGAAATGGAATGAATAAAACAGACATTCATGAGGTCAAAACACAGATCTTAATTCAGCATTTTTTTTGGATTTGGGGAACCAATGGAAGCCTCTTGAGATCCCTCGACACTGAAAAGTACTAAGTAAGTATGCTTAATGTGCTCTAGTTTGGAAGAATTTTTAAAAATCACAAGGCAATGACAACAATGAGAAAACTGATCTCCAATTGCCTGGGGCAATGGTCCCTAAGTGTTATCAAGATAAGGTTAGGGGTCCAGCACCTTGGTTCACTTAGTTAATCCTCCTCCTGCGGCAACGGCATCCCATATGGGTGCTGGGTTCTAGTCTCAGTTGCTCCTCTTCCAGTCCAGCTCTCCGCTGTGGCAGGAGAGGGCAGTGGATGATGGCCCAAGTGCTTGGGCCCCTGCACTCACATGGGAGACCAGGAAAAAGCACCTGGCTCCTGGCTTTGGATTGGCACAATGCCGGCCATTGTGGCCATTTGGGGAGTGAACCAATGGAAGGAAGACCTTTCCCTCTCTCTCTCTCTCTCTCTCTCTCTCTCTAACTCTACCTGTCAAATATATATATATATATATATATATATATATATATATATATATGTAAGATTAGGGTCCATGGCTGGGGACCCATGGCCATAAAAGTAAAAATTTTGCTGAAACTCCTTGACATAGGGACGTTACACACCCTTGTTTTAAAATGCGATGGTTAATTCCCAAGAGACATTACAGTTAGATTAGGAAGATGTAAGAATTCAGTAGTTGGAGGGGTGGGTGTTGTGGCAAAGTAAAATGGCAGGTAAAGTCACCACCTGCAATGCTATTATCCCAAATGGGTGCTGATTCAAGACTTGGCTGATCCACTTCCAATCCAGCTCCCTGCTAATGTGCCTGGGAAAGCAGTGGAGGATGAGTCAAGTACTTAGGTCCCTGCACCCACAGGGGAGACCCAGAAGAAACTCCTAACTCATATTGGTCCAGCTCTGGCTATTGTGGCCATTTGGGGAGTGAACCAGCAGATGGAAGATCTCTTTGTGTCTCTCCCTCTCTCTGTGAACTCTGTCTTTCTAATGAATAAATGAATCTTTAAAAGGAGAGAGAGAGAGTTCAGCAATTGGTAAGATTTAGGAAGAATTTATAAAAAGATTTAAATGTTTTTTGCTTTTAAAATTTTTATTCATTTATTTAATTGGCAGAAAGAGAGACAATAGACATGGAAAAGTCTTCCATTAGGGAATGGAAGTGCCCACCATTGAAGTTTGGAACTGGGAACTAAATC
The DNA here is from genome assembly GCF_964237555.1 of Oryctolagus cuniculus. NCBI lineage: Eukaryota > Metazoa > Chordata > Mammalia > Lagomorpha > Leporidae > Oryctolagus > Oryctolagus cuniculus. The sequence continues at coordinate 149,337,139 of NC_091434.1, forward strand.
CAGGCCTCCCGTGATCTGCATTAGCAAGAAACTGAAATCATGAGCTGGAGATGGATATCAAAGCCAGGCACTCCAATATGGGAAGCAGGAAACCCCAGAATCTTAACCAATGCCTGATCCAGAAATTGAAATGCTTAAACTGACTTTATATGACGTGTCTGTGCCTTTTGTATTGTGCCTGACTAGAGAATGTTTCCCATGCCCAATATTGTAAAAAGTAAAGCATGCCAGCCCACCTTTCTGCCCATATTGATTGGACATGCTAAATGGGAATCAATAATATTGTCCAAACCTACAAAAGTTGTTAATTGGAAACAGTATAGAGTTCTTAGAGTACAAAAATATGACCCTTGTTATGATCCTGACTCTTGTTATGAACACAAGCTCTACATGACAGCTGTGTGTGGAACATGGGGCTTATGGCAAAAGCCTGTCAGCACTACCCAGAGACCATAAAATTTCCATTTGAGTGACAGGCAATTGCTAGCAGGCTATTGGGCAATAATTGAAACTGCCCCTATGACTGAAAGACATAAAACAACCCAGAAATCTGAACTATCTATAATGTATTGAGTAATGGCAGAGAGATTCTCTAATGAAGAGAGCAATGCACCAAAATATTATACAATAAAACGCAAAGAGGTGCTTGATTTATAGGAGGCAGTTCCAGATGGATAAATAGCACCCTGTTTGGTAGGCTGCCAACCTGATTAGACAAGTCATGATGAGTAATTTTATATGTCACCATGGATAAGCAAAGGTTATTTGGGCAAACACTAACCCACATGTTACTGTGAGGGTATTTTATAGATGTGATTAATATCTACAATCAGTTGACTTGGAGTAAAGGAGCTTACCCTCCAAAATTTGTGTTGGCTTTATCAAATCAGTTGAAGACCTTAAAAGCAAAAACTTAGGTTTCCTAGAAAACAAAGAATTCTGCCTGAAGATGGGAATTTGTACTTCAGCCTGATAGTCCACCCTGCTGACCATCCTCACAGATTTCGTACCAGTCCTCATAATCATGCCATGTAACTTCAACTTTCCTTATTTTTACTTGATGCAACAGTCCCAGGACCAGGGTGGCACCTTTGGGCACAAGAAGCCATGGTGATTGTTAATGAAACAACTAGAATTAAAATACTTACATCAAAATTTTTAGGGCCTATAGTGCATTGTGCTTCATCCCATTTAGTAAAACTGTGGTTGACTGAACACAGCTATATTATCTTGAGACATCTGCCTAGTTCTGTACCCATGGAACCCTACTCTAAAGGACTGGAAATGTACTGAGTGGGAGGCCATTGCTAGATAAGTAGTACTGCTGAAAATTGGACCAGCACAGAGGCAGGCTGTAACACCAATTCCAAACGTGAAAAAATTTTTGTTACAAATGGAGATTAAAAAGGAAAAATTTTTTTTTTACTTTTTATTTTTTGACAGGCAGAGTTAGACAGAGAGAGAGACAGAGAGAGAGTTATAGACAGTGAGAGAGACACAGAGAAAGGTCTTCCTTCTGTTGGTTCACTCCCCTAATGGCCACCACAGCCGGCGCTGTGCCATTCTAAAGCCAGGAGCTGGGTGCTTCCTCCCTGTCTCCCATGCAGGTGCAGGGACCCAAGCACTTGGGCCATCCTCCACTGCCTTCCCGGGCCACAGCAGAGAGCTGGACTGGAAGAGGAGCAACCGGGACTAGTATCCGGCGCCCCAACTGGGACTAGAACCTGGGGTGCCAGCGCCGCAGGTGGAGGATTAGCCAACTGAGCCACGGCGCCGGCCCAGGAAAAGTTTTTTTTAAAAAGAAATAAAGTAGCTGAATGAATGAATAAATGGGTTATGCAATGATAAAATTCCATTATTACATTAACACCTTAAAAGGGTCTGAGAACAAGAGATGATACCATGAACACTAAATGCTTGTTGTTTAAGCTGTTCAGTCTATGCTATTTTTGTTATATTAACCTGAATGGACCAAGACAGAGTTGGTACCAAGAAGTAAGGGTTCTGCTATTACAAATTTCTAAAAACATGGAAGAAGCTTTGGAACTGGGGAACTGGGTGGCACATATAGGCTGAAAGTATTTCTCTGTGAATGAAATTTTGAAGTCATTCTGATCAACCTAAAATGGAAATGAAAAACATAAGAAACTGGAACACAGACAATGCTTGTTAAAAAGTGGCAAAAAGGGGTGGGGGGCAGTGCTGTGGCACAGCAGGTAAAGCTACCATCTGCAGTGCTGGCATTCCATATGGGCACTGGTTTCTGCCTTGGCTGTTTCACTTCCAATATAGCTCCCTGCTAATGTGCCTGGGAAAGAAGCGAAGGATGGCCCAAGTCCTTGGGCCTCTGCACCCATATAGGGGACCTGGATGAAGCTCTTTGGCTGCTGGCTTCTACCTGGCCCAGCCCTGGCTTCAAGGCCATTTGGGGAGTGATGCAGCTGATGGAAGCGCTCTCTCTCCCTCTCTCCCTCCCTACCTTCCTCCCTCTCTGTAACTATGCCTTTCAGACAGAAATTGTGAGCAATAAAATTAAATATTTAGCTGAAAGGATAACTAAACAAGGTGTTGAACATGTGGCTGGCTTCTTCAGGTTACTGATAGCAAAATGTAGGAAAAGAGAAATGACTTAAAGTAATAATTATAAAGCAAATAAGTCTATCTCTAAAATTTGGAAAATTCTCACTCTATCCATAATGCAAGAAATGAGAAAGCGTGTTTGAAGGAGATCACTCACTAAGAGCGTGCCCAAGTGACTATTTGATAAGGAGATTAGAAGAGATGAGAACCACGAACTGAATCAACCATCCCAAGGAAAACCAACAATGGAGATGGGATTATGCTGCCGTAAATACTGCCAGATGAGACTGAAACAGAGAAAATGGGGCTAAATGAAAGAATACTATCATACTTCTCACACCTCACATGGACAGATCATAAAACTATTTGGCTGCTGCTATGGTTTTAATGTGTCCCTAAAAATCTATGTATTGAAACTTAATGGCTAATAAGATAACATTAAGAAACATGTCCCTAAAGAGATGATTAAATCATGAGATCATGAGACTTTTTTTATTTTTTTGACTCATTGTACCATTTGAATCAGGTTACTTTGTCAAGGGAAAAATAAGACCACTAATGCATGGTACAAAATGTTTAATATACATGCAATAAGTATAGTACATCAAGGCAACAAGTAATATGGAAATATTGGCACATAATTCAGCATTCTTCTGGGGTGAAGATTGTGAAAAATAGACATTACCACTAAAATTGAAGAATGAGACATAGGCTGTTTCCTCATGCAAATGCTAACAAGCTATCTCTAACCAATGTGAAAGGAACTGTGTGGAAACCTGAATTTCACAGTAGCAGAGGAATTTCACACCAAGAGCTTGCAGAAAGGAGGAAAGGTAATGATCCTCAGATGTCATGTTTAAATCTGCACTTAGTAGCATGTTAAGTAACACAAGTTACTGTATATGTTGGACAAATCTGAAAAATTATTCAATCTTGGATTTCCTTCTACATTATAAAAATGCATGGAAGAAATTTAACATTTTTAAATTACTAAAGATTCATAAATGTCATAAATGTTGAGAGTGGACTATGAATGATAAAGCATTTAAACATTCTGATCATTCTTAGGAAAGATCAGTAGTGCTCAAGGCCAGTGTAAAATTTTCAAAGTTCTCATTGTCTATTTCTTCACTCCTTCCCAAAGTGTCCATTGTTCTCACTGTATTTCTTCCTTCCATCGCCCATGCTGGTTAAATGCTGCTTTGGATACCTCACTAACAACAATGTAAACAGATTGAGAACAGATTAAAGGTACCATTTCTCAAGAGTAATTGCATTTCTACAAATATTAAAGTCTTAAACTACAGATATAAAGCTCTGAGTATGTTCTGACATATCTAAGATAACTTATTTTCAGGGTGGTTTCCAGGCCTCCTTTGAAATGGCACTGTTTGGACTGTCATATGTAAGATTTGCCTTGTTACTATTTGTTATCTTAAATTCCAAATTATGAGACTAGGCTCTAAACATTGTAGAGAACCACCACACTCCTAAATTTCTAATGCAAAGAATGAATGTAAGTTTTTCCTGCCCCTTCCCAATGAAGTGCATTGTTTTAGGAGGAATATGCCTCTATATGCGAAAACTACTAAGACTGGATGTTTTATTAATAAAAAAATACCATATGAAGCCCCCAATCAGAACTGTGAGCTATTCATGTAAACAATATATAAAACTTCTGTGGCGCAACTAATCATGTTTTCCTCATATTATTTACTACAGAAAATATACTTCATACACTTTCAATATGGTAGAATTTTAAGGGACAAATGTAGCTATTTCAAAAATTGCAGAAAGATTTAAAATGGAGATATATTAGAAGAAGAAAATTAATTTACCTTAGAAGTGTACAAATTTTTAACATCAGTGTTTAAATGGGTCAATGGCATGATTAGTGATAGAAACTGGGAAACATACATGACACCATTTTTGCATACAAGAAAAAGCACTTTATGTCAGATGTATAAAATTTACTGTTGAGTATAGTGATTACCCACTGATCTCAAATTACCCACTGATTGATTACCCACTGATTCTCAAGTCTTCAAACTTGAAATCCTTCCTGATATACTTTTTAAACATTTGATCTAATTTTAAAGTGTTTCCAACTTTTGAGACATACTTGATCATATTTTTAGTAGATAAGCTTTTAAGAAAATCCTGGGAAAACAAAGATAAGTTTATTCAATTTTACTCATATTCATATAAAATACTTTCCCCATGGCCCTAGAAAATTAAGTTAATAATTACCTTTTTAGGCATTCCTACAAAATTTATAAAATGTTAAGTGGAATATTAAGCTGGTGCTAAATAATAAATGCTGAAGAAAAATTTAATAAGCCACTGTGAAATGCAGCTTGAGAACCTTCCCCAGATACTGAAAACAAGACACTTAAACATTAGGACTTAAGAAGAAATTAATAAAAATATGAAGCTAATAAATAGTCTGAAAATTCACTTACTAAAAAATGAAGCAAAGAAAATACATAAAGTATCTAAAATAAAACCTTGAATTTATTCTCTGGTCACTAAGATACACTTACGTATATAAAACATCAGTGGAAGGGTAAATATGTACAGTCTGCAATGAATTACTAGTTTGGAAGATCTATAAAATTTTTTAAAAGCCTTCTCATTTTTGAACCAACTGTTCTCATCCATGATGAATGGAGGCCCCACATTCTCTGGAGTCCTGCTTTCACCACCACTGCTTCCCAAAGTCCTCAGCTCCTCCTCGTCACTGCTGATACTATCAGAACTTTGAGTAAACTTCAGATATGGTGTATAGTCTATAACAGCAGGAAAGTGGCCGTCCAATCCCTCTTCCTTGGGCAAAAGCTGAAATCAATAGCATTGAGCTCAAGCAGCACACCAGTAAGCACATTTGCTTCCTCACCCAAAACAAGTGCTCCATCTTCATAACATCTCCTGATTGTTTTGAAGTCTCCCAGGGCTGTGGAGATATATTCGGATAAATGCTTCTCTTTGAGTACCACTCTGATCCAGGCTCTACCCTTAGCCCTGGAGGAACTGACGTTTTCCATATTTTCAATGCTGCAGATGCAGGTCTGTGAAATTTTGCAGCAAGCCACTCTGATATAATCCCAGAAGCTCCGAGGACTTTCATAGCCAAACCAGGTGACTTGACGTTTTAGCCAGTGACTTAGGATCTGTAAGGAATTTTACCACAGGATGACTCATATCTTTAATCTCATCCATATCTGATTTAGATGATATTTAGATGAATATTTTAAATTCAGACTTTATAATAAATTACAGATTAAGACTTTGCAAGCTATCCCAAATAAAATGTATGTGCTTTTCTTTTTTTAAAAAAAATTATTTATGTATTTATTTGAAAGTTAGAGTTATAGAGAAAGAGAGAGAGACAGAGACAGAGAGAGTACTTTCATATGCTGGTTCACTCCCCAGATGGTGGCAATGGTCCAGGCTGGGCCAGGATGAAGCCAGGATCCAGGAGCATCTTCCAGGCCCCCAACATGGGTGGCAGGGGCCCAAGTACTTGGATCATCTTCTGTTGCTTTTCTCAGGCCATTAGCAGGGAGCTGGATTGGAAGTAGAGCAACTGGTTCTTGAATCAGAGCCCACATGGGATGCCAGCATCTCAGATGGCGGCTTTACCCACTCAGCCACCACGCCAGCCCCAGTGGATGTGTTTTTCACCCAATAATGACATGAGTTTTAGGAAGCCAGAAGCAGAACCCTTTAGACTGAACCTTTATGTGGCCCTCAAATTCACATGTTAAAATCCAAACCTGATGCAGTGGTTTTTGGAGATGAGGCCACTGGGAAACAACTAGATCCTGAGAGTGGAGGTCTCATGAATAAGATTAGAGCCTTTGGAGAAGATATCTAAATAGCTAGTTTCCCTTCTTTTCATTAAGTGAGGACATAGCGAGAAGAATTTTGCAGGAAAGTGGGCCCTCACTAGATACCAAATCTGCCAATATCTTGATCCTGAACTCCTTAGCCCCCAAAACCATAAGAAATATATATTTTATTTAAATCACCCAATTTCTATAATATATATTCTATACAAGTTTATCATAATATACAAATAATATTAGGTCAAAGGATAAAAGTATGACATATGTAACAGCTGATACCTCCAGTTGAAGTGGCCATTAAGATGCTGGATACTCCAAATGTTATGTATATTTTTAGTGATACTAGAGCTGTATCTGTCACAAGTCCTATATCAAAAGTAGCTGTTTAGACAAACATGATTTGTTATAAGAGAGCCTTGGCCAAAGGCCATGTGGTGACTTGCACAATAAAGTATTTGGCTTGCCCTGTGAGAGGTCTGGCCTTTGGTTTCTGGCAAGTAATCTATGTCATATATGATAGATCTGTCCTTGTTTAGAGCAGGAACTGGATAGGGTGGGACCAGTCACACCCAACTGTCCTAGGATGGACACCAGCTATGCCAGAAAGCCCAGTAATTTAATTGAGGGTGGGAGTTTTGGATCATACAGTTTCAGTCAATATAAAGGTTGAAATAAACCATTAGGGAAATCAATCAATCAGGCCTGCCTAAGGAAGTCCCAGTGAATACCAAAATTTGATAAGCTTCTCTGTTTGGCAATAGTCCATGTATATTAACACAACAGTGCAGGGAGGTAACACATCCTGACTTCACTGGAAAAAGACAATGGGAGATTCATTTGAAACCCTGCTGGAGTCTGCCCCATGTGCCTCTTCCTCTGGCCAACTCTAATCTATATCCTTTTCTGTGATAAACTGGAACTGTGAGTATAATAGTTTCCAGTGAGTCCTGTGAGTCTTTCCAGTGAATTTTCAAACCTGAAAGTGGCTTTTGGAAACACCCTATCTGAAATAGCTACCAGAAATGAGGTAGTCTCAGAGATTGTGCCCTCTGAGGATATAAGTTGGCCCTAACTCTTCATAATTATTCATTATTTTTGGATATTTGTTATTTTTATTAACAAATATATGAAATTCTAATGCTACATTATGGGATCAGTGGTTTTGAGTAAATATATTCTTTTTTTTTAATTTTAATTTTTATTTTCATTTTTTTTTTTGACAGGCAGAGTGGACAGTGAGAGAGAGAGAGAGACAGAGAGAAAGGTCTTCCTTTTGCCGTTGGTTCACCCTCCAATGGCCGCCGCGGCCGGCGCATCGCACTGATCCGAAGCTAGGAGCTGGGTGCTTCTCCTGGTCTCCCATGCAGGTGCAGGGCCCAAGTACTTGGGCCATCCTCCACTGCACTCCCGGCCACAGCAGAGAGCTGGCCTGGAAGTGGAGCAACCGGGACAGAATCCGGCGCCCCAACCGGGACTAGAGCCCGGTGTGCCGGCTCCGCAAGGCGGAGGATTAGCCTAGTGAGCCGCGGCGCCGGCCTATATTTTCATTATATTTATAAAACCCCAACTTAAAGCTCTCATCTAGGCATTACATTGTGGTGTCCGTACCTTATCTAAAATCCAACATAAAAGTTTTGGTTTCCCCACAGTAGCCAAAGCAGTCCTTCTTAGAGAATTTTGTCTGAATATATATCATACCAACAAAGTGAAGAACGAAAAGAGCCCAGGGGATTTGTAGCTATGTGTGAAAATATTCTACTGGAGGCACAGGTGAATGTATATGAAATCCTAAGACCTGGTTTTATTTTTTTGTTCATTTGTTTGTTTAATTATTTTTAATTTGTTTGGGAGAGAGTGAGGGAGAGGGGGAGGGACTTGATAGCCACTTGTTCACTCCCTAAGTACTCTGAATAAGTAGGGCCAGGCTAAAGCACGAGCCAGGAGCCAGGAACTTAATCCATGTTTCCCATGTGGCTAGCAGAAACCAAATTTCTTGAGCCATCACTTGACCCTCCTATTGACAGGATGCAGGTACCAAGAGCCAGAGTTGGCAATCAAATTCAGGTACAATATATGAAGTAAGCATCTTAACCACTAGTGTAAACACCCTCTCCCTAAGACCTGGTTTTAATGAGTAACTACAACATATAGCTGCAATTAGGAAAATTGCTATTGTGAGGTTCAGCTACCACACTGGCAAAGTAATGCATAAGCCACTGAGTCCCAAGTTAAGGTAAAGATCAATGCTCTGTACCTTGGACAGTACATTTTTTTTTTCACTCTTCTTAAGAAAAAAGCTCTCTGGAACCCTACAAGTGCCTTATGCACATTCACTTTCAAATTTTGCATTGTTCAGCCTTATTTGTTTACATTTCTTAGTGTTATTTTATTTAAAAGAAAACATCTACTGCTTTAATTTTCTTTAAACATTCTGTAGTAGCTTCAGAGGGGAAAGGTGTTACAGGATTGATACCTATTATGTAATTTTCTTATTAATCTGAACCTCTTCAGTACATATCTTCAAGGAATTGTGGCTTTTTTCTGTATTGTTACACACAAAAAAATAGTAAAGGCTACATCTAAATATAATATTACATGAATTTATTAATTTATTAAGAAACATCCATTCAATCTACATTTATTGGATCATGTACAAATATAATGCACTTTGTGAGTCCTCTAGAGAAGCAAAATATTTGTTCCCTGTTCTCAAGGAGCTTAGAGTCTAATGCAGGGAAAGCCATTCAGGGAGGCGTTTTTGTCCAACTACACTATCAGTTTAGATGGAAAAATTAAGTTTACCTTGAAAGGAATCAACCACTCTGCCCAGAGATAAAGAATTTTTGGTGGAACTTGAAGGAATGTTTAGTTGTTTGCCTAATATTATCAAGGAAAGAGATGTGACCTAGGCAGAAATAAATGCAAGAGACATATTCTAGGAGCTGTGACAGTAATGTTGAAGGCTAAAAGTCTGGGGGAATGCACTGAGGGGCAGAGTAGATAGAGCAAATTAGACCACCTGAGTAAACAAAAGATACAACTACCTTTTGTGATAAGCAGAGGATTTTAGCTCTGTCATGTACTTTCTCAGAGCTATTGAAGAATTTTGAAAATATTAGTTTCTTACCCAACATCGTTGTTTTTTAATTAATTTATTTATTTTAATGAATCGAATTATTTATTTATTTGAAAGAGGGGAGAGGCAGAGAGAGAGAGAGAGGTCTTCCATCCGATGGTTCACTCCTAGTTAGCCACAACGGCCGGAGCTGAGCCGATCCGAAGCCAGGAGCCAGGAGCTTCTTCCAGGTCAACAACGCAGGTGCAGGGGCCCAAGGCCTTGAGCCATCTTGTACTGCTTTCCCAGGCCATAGCAGAGAGCTGGATCAGAAGTGGAGCAGCTGGGTCTTGAACCAGCGCCCATATGGGATGCCGGCACTTCAAGCCAGGGCATTAACTCACTATGCCACAGTGCTGGCCCCCATCTTTGGATTTTAAAATGATAACGTGGGGGCCAATGCTGTGGCACAGCAGGTAAAGCCTCCACCAGCAGTGCCAACATCCCATATGGGCACTAGTTCAAGTCCCAGCTGCTCCACTTCTGATCTCGCTCTCTGCTATGGCCTGGGAAAGCAGAGAAGAGGGCCCAAGTTCTTGGTCCCTTGCACCCACGTGGGAGACCTGGAAGAAGCTCCTGGCTCCTGGCTCCTGGCTCCTGGCTTTGGATTGGCACAGCTCTGGTATTGCAGCCATCTGAGGAGTGAACCAGAGCACGAAAGACCTCTCTCTCTCTCTCTCTGCCTCAGCCTCTCTGTAATTCTGTCTTTTAAATAAATAAACAATTTTTTAATAAAAAAATGCGTAATATAGGGGCTAGCAGTGTGGAGTAATGAGTAAAGCCACCCCCTACCTTCATACCATGTTGGCATCCCATATGGGCATCCATTCGTGTCCCAGCTGCTCCATTTCCCATCAAGCTCCCCGGTAATGGCCTGGAAAAAAGCAATGGAAGATGGCTCAAGTACTTGGGCCCTTGCCACCCACTTGGGAGACCCAAATGAAGCTCCTGGTTCCTGACTCCTGGCTTTTGTCTGGCTAAGCTCTGTCCAGTTGTTGCAGCCAGTTGGGGAGTGAACCAGTGGATGGAAGCTGTCTCTTTTGCTTTCTCTCTCTCTCTCTTTCTGTTTCTCCCTCTCTCTGTGAATCTTTCAAATAAATAATCTTTTTAAAAAAATACATAGTGTGAAATAATATATACAAGATTATACTTCTTTTTAATCAAGAAAACATGGATTGCGTGAATAAATGAATGAATATCATTTCCCAAATCTCAAGGCCTGTTCCTTTACCAGAAAATGAAGTGTTAATTATTCTGAATATGCAGATATTTGATTGTTCTAATGATAATCACTTTATCATTCCTTTTCTAAGAAAAGAAGGGGAGAAAGAGAGATTTTTTTTTTTTTGTTCTAGTGGATTCAGGTTGACAAACCAGGACCCAATTTCAACAACTTAAAGACAAAGATTAAAAATCAATGCTGGATGGGAGTAAGATGGCAGAATAGGGAGGGAACTTGCTGCTATAGTCTAGGAGAAGACAATTTTTAAAAAGTATAAAGAGTGCAGTCTCGGGGAAGAGTTAGGAATAAAACATCAGAGCAAATACAAACTGGAGGGCATAGTGGACCTATGTGGAGGGCAAGGACATGCACAACCCAGGACCCCAGCAGCTGAGAGCCTCCACACCAGCATTGGAGAGTGAGGTGAGACTAGACTGCAGCAGCCCAAGCCACTGGCAAAAAAAGCTGCAAATAGAGCTTAGAGAGAATCTGGCTTGGAGCCCCATGGGGGATAGTATACCTGCCAAACAAGGGGAGCAAAAACAAAAGGGGGGCATATTTTCTCTCTCCCCAATCACCCTGCAACAGTGTCCTCTAACAAGCTGATAGAGAGCAGGTGCCATTTTGGATATACGAAACAGCTGCACCAGCTCAAATCCATGCCCAGCAACCAGCCAAGCAGATATTCCTGACTCTGGTAGGGAGAACAGACTGGATGCTTGGTGCTCATGACTGTAGGAGGCTTGTGTGCCAGGACTGAATACACTGAAGCTTTGTGGGAGGACTCAGAGTGTATCTGGGACATTGGGCAGTCACTGTGGGAGGCTCCACAAATCAGTTCCCCCTGGTTTGCTGGCAAGAGACATTGCTGAGGAATCTGAGCTTACACTGAGGACTGAACAGATCTTTTGTGTGCTCCTTGTGGCAGAGCAGACAAATAATATACCCACTGGGGCTAGCACCAAGGCACTGGTTTCCTTTGAGGAGAGAAGCTCAGCTGAGTCTATACCAACAGATAAGAACAAACCTCCCCTTTGATTAAAAAAAAAAGGGTGGGGGGAGATTTACCACACCAAACCTGGGTGTGTCACCTTAGACACACCCTTCACCCTGGAGCACTGGAGAGAACTCATTGGCCACACCCACCAATACCTCTAGGTATTCCATGAAAGCAGACACTCCACTAATCAACACAGACTTAGCCCAAAGATAAAAGCCACTACAGCAAAAAAAAAAAAAAAAAAAAAAAAAAGAAATCAATGAGTATCTCCACAAATGCCAAATAACAAATGAACCAATTTAAGAAACAAGAATAAGGAAGACAACATGATGCACACAAAAGAACACAACACTTCAATACTAGATTGTGAAGATGATGAGATTGGAGAAATGCCAGACATGGAATTCAAAAAGTTGATCTAGGATTACTTAGAAGTAAGTAGAAGCAAATGCATGAACTAATGAAATCTATACATGACATTAAAGAAAATTTCTCCCATGAAATTGAGATCTTAAAGAGAAATTAAAACAAAATCTTGGAAATGAAGAATTCAATAGAAAAAGATAAAAAATTCAATGGAAAGCCTTAACAAAAGAGTCAGTGAAGCAAAAGAGAGAATATCTGACTTAGAAGACAAAGCACAGGAAATTTTTCAGTCAGACCAAACACAAGAAGAAATTGGAAAATTAAAATCACTGTTGGTGATATACAAGATACTATCAAATGATCCAAAATATGCGTTATAAGAGTTCCTGAATGATTGAAAAAGAGAAAGGAATAGAAGCCTTATTAGTGAAATAAAGACAGAAAATTTCCCTAATTTGTAGAAAGAAAGGGAAATCCAAGTACAGAAAGCACATAGAACTCCTATTAGACATGACCATAAAGATCTTCACCACAACACATTTTAATCAAACTCTTCACAGCAAAACATAAAGATTCGAAAATGTGTACAAGAGAAATGCCAGATTACTATCAGAAGATCTCCAATTAGACTCACAGCTGACTTCTCATTAGAAACCCTACAGGTTAGGTGAGAATGGCAAGATATATTCCAAGTATTAACAGAAAAAACTGTCAACCCAGAATACTATTCCCTGCAAACCACTCATTTATGAATGAAGGTGAAATAAAGACTTTCAATGACAAATAGAATTTTTTTAATCTTTTTTTATTTTTTATTTATTTATTTATTGACAGGCAGAGTGGACAGTGAGAGAGAGACAGAGAGAAAGGTCTTCCTTTGCCATTGGTTCACCCTCCAATGGCCGCCACGGCCGGCGCACCACGCTGATCCGATGGCAGGAGCCAGGAGCCAGGTGCTTTTCCTGGTCTCCCATGGGGTGCAGGGCCCAAGCACCTGGGCCATCCTCCACTGCACTCCCTGGCCACAGCAGAGGGCTGGCCTGGAAGAGGGGCAACCAGGACAGAATCTGGTGCCCCGACCGGGACTAGAACCCGGTGTGCCGGCGCCGCTAGGCGGAGGATTAGCCTAGTGAGCCGCGGCGCCGGCCGACAAATAGAAATTGAAACAAGTTGTCACCACCCATCCAGCCCTGTAGAAGATGCTTAAGGATGTGCTGCACACAGAAATATGATTAAAACTACAAAAGAAGGTAAAGGAAGGAAATTTCCCAGTAAAAGTACAAAGGAAATCCAAAGTAAAGAAATAGGAATATTTATGGAAAAGTGGCAGAGCAAAGAAGTTACTTATCAATAATCACATTGAATGTAAATGGCCTCAACACTACAGTTCAAAGACACGGATTGGTTGAATGGATTAAAAAATAAAGCCTATCTATTTGCTGCCTACAAGAAACACATCTCACCAACAAATATGCACACAGACTGAAAGTGAAAGGATGGAAAATGATATTCTTTGCTAACAAAAAACAAAAACAAAAACAAAATAGAGCTGGTGTAGCCATCTTAATATCAGACAAAATAGATTTTAACACAAAAACTGTTAAAAGAGACAAAGAAGCACACTATGCAATGATTAAGGCAATAATTCAACAGGAATATTTAACAGTTATAAACGTATATGCACCTAAGTACAGGGCAGGTTGCTATTTAAAAGAAAAGTTAATGGATCTAAAGGGAGACATAGATTTCAATGAAATAATAATTGGGACCTTCAGTACTGTATTTCAGAAATGACCAGATCAATCAGACAGAGAGTCAGCAAGGAAACAGCAGAGTTAATTGACACTATAGACCAAATAGACCTAACAGATATTAACAGAACTTTTCATCCTACACTTAAAGAATACACATTCTTCTCAGCAGTGCATGGAACTTTTCAAGGATTGACCACATGCTAGGCCATAAAGCAAGTTTCAGCAAATTAAAAAAAAAAAAAAAAAAAAAAAAAACAAAACTGAGATCATACCAAGCATCTTCTTGGACCACAATGGAATGAAGCTGGAAATCAGCAACTCAGGAAACTCTAGAACATATGCAAACACATGGAGACTGAACAGCATGCTCCTGAACGAATAGTGTGTCATAGAAGTTAAAAGAGAAATCAAAAAATTTCTGGAAACAAATGAAGATGACAATACAACATACCAAAACTTATGGGATACAGCAAAAGCAGTGTTAAGAGGAAAGTTCATAACAAGTGACACCTACATCAAGAAATTGGAAAAGCACCAAATAAATGAGCTATTGATGCAACTCAAGGATCTAGAAAACCAACAGCAAACCAAATCCAAAACTAATAGGAGAAAAGAAATAATTAAAATTTGAGAATAAATCAACAAAACTGAAACAAAAATACAAAAGATCAGCAAAATTAAGAGCTGGTTTTTAAAAAATAAACAAAATCGACATACCATTGGCCCAACTAACAAAAAAAAGGAGAGAGAAGACCCAAATCAATAAAATTAGAGATAAAAAAGGAAATGTAACAATAGACACAAAAGAAATAAAAAGAATAATCAGAAATTACTACAAAGAGTTGTATGCTGTGGCTGGTGCTGTGGTGCAGTGGGTTAAAGCCCTGACCTGAAGCACCAGCATCCCATATGGGCACTGGTTTGAGACCCAGCTGCTCCACATCACAGCCAGCTCTCTGCTATGGCCTGGGAAAACAGTAAAGGATGACCCAAGTCCTTGGGCCCCTGCACCTTCATGGGAGACCCAGGAGAAGATCCTGACTCCTGGCTTCAGATCGGGGTAGCTCCAGCCATTGCGGCCAACTGGGGAGTGAACCATCAGATGGAAGACCTCTCTCTCTCTCTCTCTCTCTCTCTCTCTCTCTCTCTCTTTCTGCCTCTCTTCTCTCTGTGTAACTCTGACTTTAAAATAAATAAATAAATATTAAAAAAAAGAGTTGTATGCCAACAAATTGGGAAACCAAGCAGAAATGAATAGATTCCTGGACACATACAACCTACATAAATTGAGCCATGAAGACAGAAAACCTAAACAGACCCAATACCAAGACAAAAATTGAATCAGTAATAAAGACCCTCCCAAGAAAGAAAAGCTTAGGACTGAATGACTTCACTGCTGAATTCTACCAGACATTTAAAGAAGAACTGACTCCAATTCTTCTCAAGGTATTCAAAACAATTGAAAAGGAGTGTATCCTCCCAAATTCTTTCTATGAAGCCAGCAACACCTTAATTCCTAAACTCAGAATAGACACAACAAAGAGAACTACAGACCAATTTCCCTAATGAACATAGATGCAAAAATCTTCAAAAAATTCCAACCAATCATATCCAACAACACATCAGAAAAATCATTCACCCAGAGTAAGTGGGATTTGTCCCTGGTGTGCAGGGATGGTTCAATATTTTGCAAATCAATCAATGTGATACATCACATTAATAAATTGCTTAACAAAAACCATATGATTATCTCAATAGATGCAGAGAAAGCATTGGATAAAATACAACACCCTTTCATGATGAAAACTCTAAGCAAATTGGGCATAAAAGGAACATTCCTCAACACAATCAAGGCAATTTACGACAAACCCATGACCAGCATCCTATTGAATGGGGAAAAGTTGGAAGCATTTCCATTAAGATCTGGAACCAGAGAAGGATGCTCACTCTCACCATTGCTATTCAATATAGTGCTAGAAGTTTTAGCCACAGCCATTAGGCAAGAAAAGGAAATCAAAGGGATACATATTGTGAACGAGGAAATCAAACTACATATTTGCAGATGACATGATTTTATATATAGGGGATCCAAAAGACTCCACCAAGAGACTATTGGAACTCATAGAAGAATTTGGTAACGTAGCAGGATATAAAAATCAATACACTGTTAGGGCCGGCGCCGCGGCTCACTAGGCTAATCCTCCGCCTAGCGGCACCAGCACACCGGGTTCTAGTCCCGGTCGGGGCGCCATATTCTGTCCCAGTTGCCCCTCTTCCAGGCCAGCCCTCTGCTGTGGCCAGGGAGTGCAGTGGAGGATGGCCCAGGTGCTTGGGCCCTGCACCCCATGGGAGACCAGGAAAAAGCACCTGGCTCCTGGCTCCTGCCATCGGATCAGCGCGGTGCGCCGGCCGCAGCACGCCGGCCGCAGCGGCCATTGGAGGGTGAACCAGTGGCAAAGGAAGACCTTTCTCTCTGTCTCTCTCTCTCACTGTCCACTCTGCCTGTCAAAAAAAAATCAATACACTGTTAAATCAACAACGGGAGTCACTGTGCACATGCTCCCCATGTAGGATCTCTGTCCTTAATGTGTTTTACTATGAGAGTTAATGATAACACTACTAGTTGAACAGTACTCTAAATCTTGTGTGGATGTGTGGGTGTAGTCTGTTGAAATCTTTGCTTAGTATATACTAAGTTGATCTTTTGTATATAAAGTTAATTGAAAATTAAACCTGATGAAGAGTGGGATGGAAGAGGGAGTGGGGGATGGGAGGGCTGCGGAAGGGAGGGAGGTTGGGGGGCGGAAGCCACAACAATGCAAAAGTTGTTCTACATTTATTAAACAAATTAAATCCACATTTATTAAATAAAAAAATAAAAATAAAAAAGTTAAAAAAAATCAATGCACAAAAATCAACAACCTTTTATGCACAGACAATGCCATGGCTGAGAAAGAACTTCTAAGATCAATCCAATTCACAATAGCTACAAAAAAAAAAAATTTAAATACTTTGGAGTAAATTTAACCAAGGATCTCAAAGATCTCTATGATAAGAATTACAAAACATTAAAGAAAGAAATAGAAGATACAAAAAAACGAAAAATATTCCATGTTCATGGATTGAAAGAATCAATATCATCAAAAAGCAATTTACAGATTTAATACAATACCGATTAAAATACCAAAGACATTCTTATCGGATATCCAAAAATTATGCCAATATTCATATGGAGGCACAGGAGACCTCAAATAGCTAAAGCAATCTTATATAACAAAAACAAAACTGGAGGCATCACAATACCAGATTTCAAGACATACTACAAGGCAGTTGTAAAAAAACATCCTGGTACTGGCACAAAAAAAGATGGATAGATCAATGGAACAGAATAGATATGCCATAAATCAATCCAAGCATCTATAACCAACTTTTATTTCACCAAGAGCTAAAAGCAACCCCTGGAGCAAGGATAGTCTCTTCAACAAATGGTGCTGGGAAAACTAGATTTCCACATGCAGACATCTGAAGCAGGACCCCTACCTACAGCTTACACAAAAATCCATTCAAGATGGATTAAAGACCTAAATCTATTACCTGGTACTATCAAATTGTTAGAGAACACTGGGGAAAACACAGCAAGATATTGGCACAGGGAAAGAGTTCTTGGAAAACACTCCAGAAGCATAGGCAATCAAAGCCAAAATTAAGAAATGGCATTACATCAAATTGAAAATCTCTGTATTGCAAAAGAAGCACTCAGGAAAATGCAACTGACAGGTGGGAGAAAATATTTGCAAATCATGCAACTGATAAAGGATTAATAACCATAATATATAGAGATTAAAAAACTCCACAGCAACATCTTTACTTAATATAGAATTAATCATAGGTATATTAAATCAATTGAAAATGGATCCCAGTAAAAAATAAGAGTGGGAATAAGAAAGGGAGGAGCTATGCAGTTCAGCACACATTGCCACGGATTTATCCCTAAGGGTGAAACTAAAATCTTGCCATGGGACTCCAAATCCCATTAAGCTGGATGGTACTAATCTAATCTAATCTTATGTGATAAAATGATCATATTAAGTGTGGAACGGATCATATGGATAGGATTAAATGTCAAAGGGATCACATAAATTAGCTCTAGTGTCTGGTAATAACAATAGATGAAATTAAAATGGAGAAAAAGTTCCAACATAGAAAGCAGTCCACACAGCTGACTGACAAGGACAATGGCTAAAAATGACAAATGCCCTAAACAGTAATCTGGCCTCAGAATTAATCCCTAAGGCATTCAGATCTGGATGAAAATCACATGAGAGTATTTCAGGCATGAAAAGCCAAGACATAGTGGCAAAAACTGTTCTGCATGAAGGATCTCTGTGAGTGAGACCCCAGTGGAAAGAAGGGGCCATCAAAGAAGAATGTACTTTTCTCTGCAGGGAGGAGAGAACTTCCATTTTGCATATGGCCCTGTCTAAATACTGATGGAGTCTGTGGACTCAAAAGGCTTCCATAGCCTTGGAAGCTCACGTCAAGAGCCTTAGGTGGTCACTGACTTCAGAAATCAGAGTGTCAGTTGTTAAATCAACAACAGGAGTCACTGTGCACTTATTCCCCATGTTGTATCTCTGTCCTTAATGAGTTGTACTATGAGAATTAATGGTATAACTAGTACTCAAATAGTACTTTATACTTTGTTTCTGTGTGGGTGCAAACTGTTGAAATCTCTACTTAGTATAGAGTTGGATTTCTGTATATAAAGTCAATTAAAAATGAATATTAATTAAGAATGAAATGGGAGTGGGAGGTGAGAGGTGGTATGGGAGTCAGGGTGGGAAGGCAGAATGGGGAGAAGAATCACTATATTCCTAAAAGCTGGACATATGTGTGGGGAGCAACTCGGACTAGACTGTTACTGGAATTAAGACTTATTCTATGCATCTGCTCTCCCACAATATGGCGCTGGGAGAGGAGTAAACAGCTTCTATGCAGCTGCCTCCAGTTCAACCAATAAGCAGCAGGACCTGCTCCTGATTGGAGGAGAGCAGCGTACTCGGTGTGTGGGTAGCAGAGTTGGGATTGGTGGAAGAGGACTATAAAGGAGGAGAGAGACAACATGCACCAGGAACATCTATCTGAAGGAACACCTGAGCAGCCCCCGAGAGAGCCGGCCGGCGGTGTGCCGCTCCCCCGCGGAAGTGGGGAAAGTGGCAGGGGGAACCGCCCTTCCATGGAGGTGGAAGGGTCGGTAGCCAACCTGGGAAGAACCAGCAGCAAACCCAGGAAGGGCCGAGCAGACAAAAGAACAGCGCAGGGTCCTGTGTCGTTCCTCCGCGAAGAGGGGGAGCGACATAATGGTGCCGTGACTCGGATATGAAGCCTAGGCAGGGTTTAGTGTCGTTCCTCCACGAAGAGGGGGAGCGACACATATGAAATTTGTATTCACTAAATAAAAACCTTCTAAAAAAAGAAATTATGGGTTAGGTACTCTATGGAATACTACACACTAGTTTAAAAAAATGAAATCCGGTCATTTGCAACAAAATAGATGAATCTGAAAAACATCATACTTACTGAAAAAAGCCAGTCCCAAAGGGACAAATACCATATGTTCTCCTTGATCTGTGATAACTAACAGAGTATATAAAAGAAAACCTGTAGAAGTGAAATTGACACTATGAGAAGCAATGACATGAAAAGCTCTTGTCTTGACTGTCAAGGAACAGGTTTTTTTTTTTTTTTTCTCTTCTTGATACTATTTGTTGAATTCTTTACTTAATATAGAGTTAATCATATGTATAAAGTTAATTAAAAATAGATCTCAGTAAAAAATAAGAGTGGGAATAAGGGAGGAAGAAGTTTGTAAATGTTAAACTGTATAGTTCTGCATACATTCCTATGGATTTACTTCTAAGGGTACAGTTTAAAAACTTGCCATGGGCCCCAAATCCCATTAATCTGTATGGTAACAATGCCATCTTAAGTCTTAAAGTAATCATATTAAGTGTTAAAGTGATCATATAATAAGATTAATTGTTAAAGGGATCATACAAATAAGCTCAAATGTCTGATAATAATAATAGATAGAATTTAAAAGGAGAGAATGTTCCAACATGGGAAGCAGTCTGTTCCATGTCATAGAATGACAATCACTTTAAATAGCACTCACCTCAGAATCAGCCCTTAAGTCATTCTGGTCTGGCTGAAAAGCCCATGTGAGCATTTCAGGCACGGAAAACCATGACACTGTGGCAAAAAAGAAAATTGTCCTGCAAGAAGGCTCTCTGAGAGAGACCCCAGTGGGAAAAGGGGGCCATCAAAGAAGGATGTATTATTCTCTAAAGGGAGGAGAGAATTTCTATTTTACTTATGGTCTTGTCTAAATATTGATGGAGATTATGGATTCAAATGGTTTCCATAGTCTTAGCATGTCAAGAGCCTTGAGTGATCACTGATGTCATACATAAGAGTGTTAATTGTTAAATTAACAACAGAAGTCACTGTACACTCACTTCCCATGCAGGACTTCTCTTCAGTGAGTTGTATTATGAGAATTAACTGTAAAACTTGTTCTCAAACTGTGTGTGTGTGCAAATTGTTGAAATATTTACTTAGTATAGAGTTGGTTTTCTGTGTGTAAAGTTAATTGAAAATGAATCTTAATGGAGAATGGGACTGGGAATGGGAGAGGGAGGAGATGGGGTAAGAGTCAGTGTGGGCGAGTGGGTATGGTGGAAATAATCACTATATTCCTAAAATTGTATTTATGAAATTTGTACTCATTAAATAAAAGATTTCTTTGGGAAAAAATACTAATTGAAACAAATTGTGAAAGAAAAATGTATCAAAAAGCAAATCTAAATCACGTTTCTTTGGCTCTCAGATGATAAAATAAGACTATATTAGACATTTTTCAGTCTCCTTTGGCTCTTTTTTTTTTTTTTTTTTTTTTTTTTTGACAGGCAGAGTGGACAGTGAGAGAGAGAGACAGAGAGAAAGGTCTTCCTTTGCCGTTGGTTCACCCTCCAATGGCTGCCGCGGCCAGCGCGCTGCGGCCGGCGCACCGCGCTGATCCGATGGCAGGAGCCAGGAACCAGGTGCTTTTCCTGGTCTCCCATGGGGTGCAGGGCCCAAGCACCTGGGCCATCCTCCACTGCACTCCCTGGCCACAGCAGAGGGCTGGCCTGGAAGAGGGGCAACCGGGACAGAATCCGGCGCCCTGACCGGGACTAGAACCCAATGTGCCGGCGCCGCTAGGCGGAGGATTAGCCTAGTGAGCCGCGGCGCCGGCCTCCTTTGGCTCTTAAATTCTTTCAGAGCTAAAACAAAAAAAAGAATGTGTACTCAAAATTCATTAGTAATTTAACAAAAAATAAACAATTAGTGGAAAATAAAATGCATAGGGTTATTTTATGTTATGGACTCATCTATAATTTCTGAGGATAACTGTTGCAGTTGGTACTTTCACTGATGTTTGGCTAAGCCAGTTCTGAGATCTTCCTTCAGAAGTACTTCAGAAGCAGGGCAGCCCCAGTGGATCCAAGACCTGGAAAATGTATATGTATCTTCAGTGTTTAGTAATTTATCTTAACAGAAGGAATAAGATCAAGAGATTTGTTGTGTAACGCAGTGACTTAAGGTAATAACAACATATTGATTTTTTTAATGTACTTTGAAAAATTTATTTTTATTTTTAAGACACACAAAGAGAGGAAGGAGAGAGTGCTCCTATCTGCTGATTCACTCCCAATACCTACTTCAGCTGGATCAGGGCCTGGACAAAAGTGAAGGCCAGGAATTCAATCTGAGTCTCCCATGTGGGTAGCAGGGACTCAACCATTTGATCCATCATGAATGCCCCTCAAGGGGTACATACTTGGAAGCTAGAATCAGGAGCAGAGCCATGACTGCAACTCAGGCACTCTGATAAAGGATGCAGGTGTCCCAAATGGCATGTTAACCATTAAGTCAAACACATATCCCAACAGCTTATTGCATTCTTTAACATTACTGAGAGTAAATTTGGATGGGGACCTTTCTCTTTCTCTCTCTCTCTCTCACTGTCTGTAACTCTACTTGTCAAATAAATAAATAAAATATTTTTTAAAAAAAGGGGGGGTGGGCACGCCGTGGCTCACTTGGTTAATCCTCCGCCTGCAATGCCAGCATCCCATATGGGCACGGAGTTCTAGTCCCGGTTGCTCCTCTTCTGGTCCAGCTCTCTGCTGTGGCCCGGGAGGGCAGTGGAGGATGGCCTGGGTGCTTGGGCCCCTGCACCCAGGTGGGAGACCGGGAAGGGGCACCTGGCTCCTGGCTTCGGATCGGTGCAGTGCCGGCTGTGGCAGCCATTTGGGGAGTGAACCAGCAGAGGGAAGACCTTTCTCTCTGTCTCTCTCTCTCACTGTGACTCTACCTGTCAAAAAAATTTTTTTTGATGGGGGTCAGCACTGTGCCATAATAGGCTGGGCCTCAGCCTGTCACACCAGCATCCCAAATGGGTGCCGGTTTGATTCCTGGCTGCTTCACTTCCCATCCAGCTCCTTGCTGGTGACCTGGGTGGGCAGTAGAGGATGGCCAAGTGCTTGACCTCCTGCCACTCATGTGTAAGTCCTGGAAGAATCTTCTGGCTCTCGGCTTCAGATCAGCCCAGCTCTGGCTGTTGTGGCCTTTTGGGGAGTGGACTAGCAGACGGAGGACCTCTCTCTCTGTCTCTCCTTCCATCTGTCTGTAACTCTGCAACTCAAATAAATAAATAAATCTTTAAAAAATATATACATGATAAATATATACAATTTTACTTGTCAATTTAAATGAGTAGCTAAATTCTGATTTATCTTAAAAATTCATGTAAGTTTGTCAACCTACATCATGGCATAATTAGGAATATTTTTATCAATTATTTATTAGACAATAAAATCAATATTTTGGGAAAATGTGTTCTGTTTCTCTTATACCTTCTAACATTCCTACTTCCATGTCAACACACATACTCTCTCACACACATACATACCAACCTCTGCCTCAGAGTTTACTTACTAATCAGTCTGCTCAGACCTGCTTTTTGGCTGTGCACATAGCCTGATGGCCTCTGCCAAAGTGGCTTACTCCTGTTACTCTGACCATGTAAGTCTTTTCTCATCTGTCCATTAACTTTCTTTGATAATTGCAACATGACACTCCTTTTCTTTTCCAGCAAGGCTCTGGCTGTGA
The DNA here is from genome assembly GCF_964237555.1 of Oryctolagus cuniculus. Lineage (NCBI taxonomy): Eukaryota > Metazoa > Chordata > Mammalia > Lagomorpha > Leporidae > Oryctolagus > Oryctolagus cuniculus. The sequence goes on from NC_091434.1 coordinate 149,360,240, forward strand.
ATCACATCTGTACGGAAACAGCCACACTCCTCCATTATTATGCACCCAGCCCAGTGTTGCCTTCTTCTTCTTTTAAACATATGGCCTCACTGCCCCTCAACCCTTTTCTAACTCTTATTGTCCATTCTTTCATCAAAGTTCATTTTTGCTTGACAGTGTCTCTCAAAATGCATAGGGGTTAAATTCTTTGATGATTCTTCCTTATTTTAGATTTATTTTTCATTTGCTCTAGATTCAAAGTTTAGTGACTTTTTCACATGGTTTTTCTTGAACTGTGCTTTTTAACCTATTTTAATTGTCTGATGAATGGCAAGTTTTCTTCAGTGAAACCTTTCTCTTCAACTGGCATCTAGCTTAAGTGAAATAGAAGTGAATACTGCTAGATATTAAAACACAAGAAACTATTTTTTTTGCTGATGGAAATAACGACAAAGTATGAGATTCAGTCCACATTGAAACTATATTTTCTTGGTTTTGTTTTTTTATTTCTGCAACATGAAAAAATGTTCTCTGTTATGATCTATGTTCTCATTCACTTGGCTTTTATAAATTGTTTAGTTGCCCACTATTTATTAACACACTTATCAAGAAAATAATAAATCCACAGAACTGTATTTGCACCCCTAGTAAAATTATTTGTATTGTGTCATGTGTACGTGTGTGACCTAGGATAAGTTACTTAGCTTCTATGAGCCTTACGTTTTCTCATTTGCAAATGGGAAATAAGATCTATCTGACAGTGATTTGAATAAAACAGAGTCAAAGGTAATGAGAAAAGCAGCAAGGTTACTGCCTGGAATATCTTAAGTGTTCAATAATTGTTAGTTTCTTTCTGCCTTTTTTTCCAATGAAGCTATTTTTCAATGTAGCAAATTTAGGTTCTAACAAAATACTTTTATCACTATCTTCAAATTTCATGAATAAATAACTCCATGATTATTTTAATATTGATCTTTTAAAATGACTAGCAAAGAAAAATAAGGTTTTAAAATTAATTTTGAATATATCAGAGTTTTTAACACACTGCTATCAAAGGCCCAGATGTGCACCATATGAGTTGATGAAAATGTACATAGGAAGTTGTGATAAAAGCTTTTCTTTTTAGTCTACCATATCTTAAATTCAAGGTTACTCTTACACAGCTGGTATAAATTAAATATAATATTTTGAGTTCCATCAAAAGTGACCCAGGAAATATGGCAAAGTTGAATAAAGAATTGGGAATATTTCCTCCTGGTACATGGTGAAGTTAGACTGGGATTTTGTATTGCTACAGCATCTCTTCAATATGGAAAAGATACTACAATCTGAGAAAATACTCTGGACATTACAAATTGCACTAAAGACAGACTTTTTTGATCATCTACTATCTCTTTTAGAACACACACACACACACATCCGAAACACATTCCACACACATTTTGCTGCATATACCTCTAAGAGTGCCATTGAAAGAACTGCATTTCTTTTAAAAAGCATGAGATGGAAGTTAAGGGGAAATTGCAAAAAAAAGGAATATATGTTATTAAAAAGTGATCAAGGAAAAGTACGGTGGCAAACACTATTAGTTCCATATCCATGAGCTATTCCCTCCAATCTCTCTGCTAACAGAATCCTAATTTGTCTGGTTTGATAATAGACTCAGCTACAAGTGATGAAAGATGATTATTTAAAAGGAAACCAACCTGAGAATTTTTCCCCATTTCCCATCTGTTCTTAAGGCATAGTTCAAGACAGTGAGGCAAGAATGGAAGGCTTGTGGGTAGTTTGGCAGAGAGTTTCTTCATTATAAAAGCACCGAGGAGGTCATGCTGGAGCTGTCCCATCCCTTCTTCCTCTCCCATGAACAGGAACATGATGCCTGGAGCTTTAAAAGCCATCTTGCAAGCATAAGGGCGCAAATACAGAAGAATCAATATACCAAGGATGATGAAACAAAAATTAAAAAATTTCCATTTCATTGATAACATGTTTGAGTTTCTGGGACCACCTGAAACTATGCATTTTCAAAGTTCATGTTAATGCACAACAAATGTTCTTATGGTTTAAGTTACAGGTGTCAAATATTCTATTGCTTAAAAGCAAAAGAATTCCTAAATGACACAAAAGTTTTGGGGTTTTGTTTTCAGGTTTGTTATTACACTTGCTGCTTGTGATGTCTTTTTGTTTTGTTTTGTTTTCATTTGTGAGCTTAGCTGATTAAAAATTAAAAATTCAAGTAGCCCTAACATCTCCAAATTGGAAGCAACACAGAGTTATCAATACATGAATGGGTAAAGAAATTATAGTATATTAGTACAAACAAATACTACCCAGGAAAAAAAAAGATAAACTGTTGAAATACATAACATGGATGAACCTCCAAATCATTATTCTAGTGAAAGAAGTCAGACACAAAAATACTATACAATTCAATCTATATAAAGTTCTAGATCATAAAAAACTAAACTGTTGCTCATTAAATCAAAACCATGGTTTCCTCCAGGTGTGTGTAGTTACTGTAGTTGACTGGGAAGCAATGGGATCTTTCTGGAGTTATACAAAAGTTAAGTTTCTTCATGGAGCTCTGAGTTACATGTATGCAAGCATTTGTCAGAACTTATTGAACTGTGCACTTAATAGTATGCACCTCATTTTATGTACATGGTACCTCAAAAAGTGATGAATAAAAACCTTGCAATAGAAAAATAACTAATTTTCATTATGAAGATCAGAAACAGTAAAAATTAGCATTGGATAGGATAGAATGTGAGGAAATAGCACAACTTGGATATTGGCAGAGTCAAGAATTTAATGTATATGCATTCTTTTGCACAGGACTTCTAATTTAATCAATTTATATTAAGAAAATAATCAAAGAAGTGTGCAAGTATATATGAATGTATATATACTCACCTATGGGTGTATGTGTACATGATTATTTTCTATCATTAAATACTGGTGAGATTTTTAAACAATAGTAAACCTTTGTCTCAAAATTGTACCAATGAAAGACAAAATGGAAAGCCAAGAACTTAGGGCTCAGTAACAAATATCTCCATGGAACAGAAGCACAAAGCATTCTACAAGGCTGAAGTTCTTGGGCATTATATGCTAATGCTTACCAGAATTACAAGCCAAAGAGGACAAAATGTGTCCACAAGGAAGGAAGACCAAAACTGAACTCACTGAAGGAGACTGAGGAAATATTCCTGATGTCTAAGGCTGCTGAGGCTATGGCTTATGGCAAATCCAGAGAAGCAGTGGGGTCAGGGTGCCAGGCTTAGTCCACACCAAGTTGATAAATTGGTAGGGGTGAGAAGGAAAAGAGAGAGCTGAAGAACACTGAGATGAAAAAAAGAACATAGAAAACCTTCTTCCTTCCAAATGATCTCGCAAGCCAAAATTCCAAATCCCTTGAAGAAAACTGATGTAAAGATACAGTCAAAAATACAGAGACCTAAGACTTGAAATGAGCCATACTATGCTAGTTTTGTTGTAATAATGTGGAAATATTCAAAATATTCACATCTGTCATAGAATTACTGAACACAACAGATTATTACTGAGTGTGCAATCATATTCTCTTTTCAATGCAAAAATTCCTGTTGATGCACACCATACATGTGCACACACACACAATTCTTTGTAAAGTGAGTAAAGGGCCTTAACCTGGATCTTAACCTCCTTAATAACCTCATGGATGCTGGCCTTGATCCCCTGGTTGTCATCTTGCTAGGATGTGTGTTTTCTTACAAGTGGTTATTTAAACCAGAAATCAACAAATCTGGTATATCTCTCATTTTTTATATATCCCACAATTGTCTTTATATTATTACATTTTTAAATGTACATGAAAACTATCATAGGGTATAGTATTTTGTGACACACAAAAATGAGTTTCAAATACAGGTGTTTATAAGCAAAGTTGAAATCGAATATAGCAGTCTCAGGGCCGACATTGTAATGCAGTGGGTTAATTTGCTGCTTGCCACTCCAACATCCCATATCAGAGCGCTGGTTAAGTTGCAACTGCTCCACTTCAGATTCAGCTCCCGGCTAATATGCCTGGAAAAGCAGCAGAAGATAGCCCAAGTACCTGGTCCTTGCCACCCAAATGGCTCCAGCAGCCAGAGATGGGCCAGGTTGAAGTCAGGAACCTGAAATTCCATCTGGGTCTTTCTTACAAACTAATCACATCTGAAATTAACATATTAGTAACATAGAGTTACCTAATTTATCCAAGTGTAAAATTTATAAACAAATGTTTGGAGGTAAGAGAACAGAGAGAGAACCAGAGAGACCCAGAGTGGACCAGCAAATGGAAGATCTCTCTGTCTCTCCTTGTCTCTCTGTAACTCTTTCAAATGAATAAATAAATAAATAAATCTTTTTTAAATTTTTTTATTTGACGGGCAGAGTTTGACAGTGAGAGAGAGACAGAGAGAAAGGTCCTCCCTCCACTGGTTCACCCCCCTAAAGGTCACCATGGCCGGCGCCGGCTGCGCCCATCCAAAGCCAGGAGTCAGGTGCCTCCCCCTGGTCTCCCATACCGATGCAGGGGCCCAAGCACCTGGGCCATCCTCAGCTGCCCTCCTGGGCCATAGCAAAGAGCTGGACCGGATGAGGAGCAACCAGGACCAGAACCTGGAGCCCATACTGGATGCCAGCGTGCAATAAATCTTTTTTTTTTTTTTTTAAAGTTTACTGGTCTATACCAGCACCAAAAAATGGATTTAATATAAGGACTTAATATAAGCTTAAGGTTTAAAATCACCTGTAAAACATTCTACCTTCCAGCGTTCAGATAGTGGAGAGATTGTATGTACTCCTGCAATGCAAGCAAGTGTCACTGAGCTAGAAGCCTGTAGTTATTGTTTGTGAACTTCATATGTTAGTCTTAGATATGATTCTAGCTTCTGCTGATTATTTAATGAAGGTTCTGTGATTTCACTGAGTATAGACCCCTGATCAAGTCCTGGCCCCATGTCTACAGCCCATATCAGCAGGAAGTAGCCAGAGAGAAATCGGGTGCCCCTTCTCCTTATCTGTACTCAGAGTCAGGATTGATGGAACAAAGACATAAGCCTCAGCCATTCTTGCTCATTGCCCAAAAGAGATAAACATTGGAATTTATTCCTTGCCTTTGAATCTCAATTGGGTCTCACACCCTATTGCCTTCATACCCCACCCGCCACAGCCACCTGAAAGACCAGTTGCTGGAACACTTGAAAGACCAGTTCCAGGAATTCCCCTCTGCCTGCTGCCCCCTACCCCTACACACATCCCTATCCCTCCTAAAATATAAAAAGCCCCAGCCCCTGGGGGTCCAGGCCTTTTGCCAAGTGTTCCAGCAATGTGCACCCACTTCTGTGGATTTATTTTCTCTGAATAATTCGGTCTGGCTGTAAATTTGTACACTGCCTCCTCTCTATTCTGCACCTCTTTTCCTAACGTTTTGGTGCCCCGTGTAAGGAGGCACCAATCTACAACTCTTTTCCCAATATTACCTATCTTAACTACCTTAATTGTCAGTGGACTAAGTTTCCAATTAAAAGACATAGCATGACCAAATGGATTATAAAATAAGATCCAACTATACACTACATATAAGAAACTCAATTCATGTGTAAGGACACACATAGACTGAAAGTGCACTGATGGAATAAGATATTCCATTTAAATGGAACCCTAAAGAAAGCAGAAATAGCCAAACTCTACCAGATAAAGTAAATTGTAAATCAAAAGGAGTAAAAAGAGATAACTAAGTTAATTAATATAATGACAAAGGTCCCAACCCAACAAGAGGAAAGAATACTTATAAATGTATATGCACCCAACCTTGGAAGTACTCTAATACAGAAAGAAAATGTTAGTAAAACTAAATATTAAAAGACCTAAAGGTACGTTTTTATTCAATAATAGTAGGGTTTTTAACACACTACTTTCAGAAAATGAACAAATCATCTGGCGCAGAAAATCAACAAAGAAACAGCAGAGTTAAATTGTACCCTAAATCAATTGGCTCTAACAGACATCTATAGAACGTTCCATCCAACAGCTGCAGAATACACATTCTTCTGCATGGCACATAAAACATCTTCAAGAATAGATCATATGGTAGGTCACAAAACAAGTATAACAAATTTAAAAGACTAGAAATAATGTTGGGGCCGGCACTGTGGCACAGCAGGTAAAGTCCTGACCTGAAGCACCGGCAGCCCTTATGGGCATGGGTTCTAGTCCCTGCTGCTCCTCTTCCGATCCAGCTCTCTGCTATGGCCTGGGATAACTGCGGAAGATGGCTCAAGTCCTTGGGCCCCTGCATCCTCATGGGAGACCCAGAAGAAGCTCCTGGCTCCTGCCTTCGGATCGGCGCAGCTCCGGCTATTGCAGCCATCTGGGGAGTGAACCAGAGGATGGAAGACTTCTCTCTCTGTCTCTACCTCTCTCTGTAACTGTCTTTCAAATAAATAAAATAAATCTTTTTTAAAAAAAAAAAAGAAAGAATGTCAAGTATCTTTTCTGACCACAATGCAATAGAAAAAAAAATCAACAAGAACACCATTGGAAACTGCACAATTACATAAATTAAACTCCTGAACAATCAATGGATCAAGGATGAAATATAAAATAATTCCTGAAATGAATGAACCTGGAAATAAAAATATACCAAAATCTATAGGATAAAGCAAAAGAAATACTAAGAGGAAAGTTTATAACAATCAATGCCCATATTAAAAAAAAACAAACAAAAAATCAGAAAAATCTTAAATAAAGAACACATTATTGCATCTCAGGAACTAGGAAACCAAAAGCAAATCTAACCCAAAATTGGTAGAACTGAAAAAATAATAAAACTCAGGGCATAAGGCCAGCGCCGCGGCTCACTAGGCTAATCCTCCGCCTTGTGGTGCTGGCACACCGGGTTCTAGTCCCGGTCGGGGCGCCGGATTCTGTCCCAGTTGCCCCTCTTCCAGGCCAGCTCTCTGCTGTGGCCAGGGAGTGCAGTGGAGGATGGCCCAGGTGCTTGGGCCCTGCACCCCATGGGAGACCAGGAGAAGCACCTGGCTCCTGCCATCGGATCAGCGCGGTGCGCCAGCCGTGGCAGCCATTGGAGGGTTAACCAACAGCAAAGGAAGACCTTTCTCTCTGTCTCTCTGTCTCACTGTCCACTCTGCCTGTCAAAAAAATAATAATAATAAAAAAAACTCAGGGCATTAATAAATGATATAGAAATTAAAAGGCAATAAAAAATCAATTAAACAAACAGCTGTTCTTTGAAAAGCTAAACAAAGTTCATAAACCTTTAATTAGACTTCTAGTTTAAAAAAAGAGGATTCAAATATATAGAAGCAGAGATGAAAAATGAAGACATTACAATGACACAACAGAAATACAAATGATTGTTAGAGCTTACTATTATTAATTACAAAAATTATGACCAAGTTAGGAATAGAAGGAATATACTTCAACATAATGAAGGCTATATGTAACAGGCCAACAGTTAACATCCTATTGAATAGGGAAAAGTTGAAGTCTCTCTCCAAGATCTAAAAAAAGGTACACTATAGCAGCAATGAGCAGCAGCTCCCAGTCACCTTATTGTGAGGGTAAACAACAAAATTCTACAGTATTCTGTGATGCTAAGCTACGATGTTTTATGGTTTAGGAGTGTTAAATGTTTTTTAACAAGATATTTTTAACTTACGATGATAACCTCATCGTTAGTCAAGGAGTATTTGTATAACAAAAATGACAAACCTGAATAGGGAGATAAAAAGTCAACAGCTACAGTAGGAAATTCTCTTACATCGTTTTTAGAAAAGCTGAATTCAGCAAAAATAAAGTAAGCAAAGATACAGAAGCCTAAATTACACAATTAACAAGGTCAAATTAGCAGCTACATATAAAACTCCATAACCAACAATCTTATCAATCACATATAAAATTTTTATGCTTATTTGTTGTCTGTATATATATAGTTTTAGTGAAATGTCATGTCTTTTGTCAATTTTCTGTGTGTGCATTTATTAAAATTTTTATTTGTTTATTTTCATTTATTTGAAAGGCAGAGTGACAGAGAAAGAGAATGGTGGTGTTTTCCATCTGCTGATTCACTCACTTCCCAGATGCATGCAACAGTCTGGGACGGGTCAGGCTGAAGTGAAGAGCCCTGAATGCAATCCAGTCTCCCCCGTGGGTGGCCAGGGATGAAATTAGTTGAGCTATATCTGCTGTCTCCTGGGGGGCACATCAGCAAGAAGCAGACACAGGACTCAGGCACTCAGTTATGTGACAGTTGTGTCCCCAGCATTGGGTTAACACCCACTTTTGGAATTTTTTTGAGTTCTGAGAATTTTTTTTATTAGTAGTATTCTTAAATAACTCATAAAAATTGTATATATTTATGGAGTGCCATCTGATGGTTCTAAACAAGTATACACTGTGTAATGTCCAATTAAGATACACATATCTATTTCCTCAAACTTTTAATATTTCTTCATGATGAAATCACTAAAAACCCTTTCCTCTAGATTTGTGGTTTTTAAAGAAATGTATAAAGGGGCTGGTGCTGTGGTGTTATTGGGTAAAGCCACTGCCTGCAGTGCCAGCATCCCCTATGGGCACTTGCTCGAGACCCAGCTGCTCCACTTCCAATCCAGCTCTCTGCTGTGACCTGGGAAAGCAGTGGAGAATGGCCCAGGTCTTTGGGCCCCTGCACTCACATGGAAGACCCTGGAGGAGGCTTCTGGCTCCTGGCTTCGGATCAGCCTAGCTCTTTTTTTACAGCCATTTGGGGAGTGAACCAGCCGATGGAGGACCTCTCTCTGCCTCTGCCTCTCTGTAACTCTGCCTTTCAAATAAATAAATAAATATTTTTTAAAAGAAGAGATATATAGGACAAGTACCACACGATTTCAATAGTATGTGGAATCTAAAAATATTAATCTCATAGAAGTTAAGCCATAATTGTTGCTTGCTACAGAGGCTGGGGAGAAGAGAGGATGCAAGGAGGATGGGGAAAGGTTGGTTAAAGGTACTAAGTTATAGTTAGATATGAATTCTGGTATTCTATTGCACAGTAGGGTTACTATAGATAATGATAATGTATATTTCAAAATTTTTATTGCCATGGAACTGGCATAATGAATTAAACCACCGATTGCGATGCTGGCATTCCAAATTAATGCTAGTTTAGGTTCTGGCTGTCCTGTTTCTGATCCAGCTCCCTGCCAATACGACTGAGAAAGCACCAGAAAAAACCCCAAGTGTTTGGACCCCTACCATCCACATAGGGAACTCACAAAGAGTTCTAGGCTCCTGGCTTTGGCCTGACCCAGGCCTGGCCATTGTGGCCATTTGGGGGAGTAAACCAGTGGATGGGAGATTCTTATTCTCTCTCTCTTGCTCTCTCTCAGTCTGCCTTTCAAATAAATAAATAAATCTCTAAAAAATTTAAGAAACTAAAAATTTTTTAAATTATTTAATCTAGATATAAATATTTTTCAAATATGTGGTTTATCAATATTTTTCCTAATTTGTAACTTGCCTTTCCAATCTTTAAAAACATTTAATCTTATTTACATTTTTTTTTTGAAAGGCAGACTAAGAGAGAAAGAGAGAGATGTCTTTTATCCACTGGTTTCACTCCCCCAACACCTGCAACAGCTGGGGCTGGGCCTGGCCAAATTCACAAGTCTGGAACTGCATCAGAGTTCTCATGTAGGTAGCAATGGCCTAAGTACTTAAGCCATAAGCTGGTGCCTACCAAGATAAGCATTAGCAAGAAGCTGGAACTGAAGCAGAGTAGCCAGAGCCTGGACTAGGTAGTCTGATATGGGATGTGGGTATTCCAAATGATGGCTTAACCCACTACACCATAAAATACCAATCCCATTTCTTTTCCTTTTAAACAGAATCTATCATAGGATAAAAGTTTTAAGTTTTGATGATGTCTAATATATAAACTTATTTTTAGCATAATGAGCTGCCATTTTAGTTTATTGGAAGATTTTTCCCAAGAACTATTCCTCTTCCATTTTCTGAATATTCTTCAAATGCTAATTTTGTAAAAATATGACAAAATTTAAGCCCTGCTTAAGAAGGACTAATCTAATAATAGATGATTAACTTAAAGATTACCAGAAATATTTTAAACACCCATAAATTCATCGCCTTGGATGAGTGTTAGAAATCTACCAAAATGAGAATCAGTAATCAAAAACTGAAAATAGAGTGATTTATTATTTTTGTAAAGAAAATCTCAGAATATAAAGCAACAATACTTAACAATAATATAGTTCTTTATATGATTTAAATAATTCAGCATGAAATCAATTGATGAATACTTCTCACAGTAAATTTTTAAATTATTTGTTTATTTGAAAGATAGAGAGATAGAGCGAGAGAGCAAGAAAGAGAGAGAGTTTCCATCTGTTTCTTCACTCATTAAATGTCCATAATAGCCCACACTGGACTAGAGTTGAAGCCAGGAGCTAGGCATTCAATCTATATCTACTGCCTGGGTGTGTATTGGCAGAATGCTAGGATCAGGAGTTAGAGCCAGGTTACAAGCCCAGACACCCCGGGATGCAGTGTATTAACTGATGTCTTAATTGCTATGCTAAATGCCTGCCTCCAATCTTTTTTATCTGTACCACTTATGTTGTAACCTCAAATTTGTATAAATAAGATGAATCATTTCTATGCTTATTTTCCTTTTGCTATTACCATAATTACTCAAGAAATCAAAAAAATAATATTTAACTCACTATGTTCAATCACCTATCTTATTATATAATTTTCTGATTGTACTGAAGGACAAATCAATTGTGTTGATGCCTATCCTTTTAACAGCTGTGAATGGTAAACAAGATGCACCTAAAATACTTTTAATTGAGCCTGCTCCACACCATCTCTACATAGATCATGTTTCTAGGACTTCATCTGATACTTGATGACCACATAAGTTGTATGTAAAAAAAAAAATGCACCTGATTTTACATTTCCTTTCATGATTATGGTGGCTTGCCAGTGCGTATCTAGGAGAAGCCACTACTTTAGAATGAGCTAGATGTGGAAACTTAAGCATCCACATCTCTGTGTCACACAATGTTCTCAAGAGAGCACTCCCCAAAGTTCTGCTCAAGAAGAGAAAAGGTCCAGCTAGCTTGCTCCTACAAATGTGCCCATTAGCTCTTTCCTCTTCCAGCTATATCAATCCTTGAGAGTAGAGAAATTCATATGAAGCATCAAAACCGTGCTGAAGTTGACAAGGTAGAAAGTTCTATAATTAGTACTGCCTTCAAATTGTCAGATAAAGTAATGGTGGCTGCTAATCAAGATAGGAATTCATGCTAGGGGCAGATGTATGGTCTAGTGGTTAAGGTACTGCTTGGAACGCCCACATTTCTTTATAAGTGCCTGGGTTCCAGTCCAGGTTCTGCTTCTGATCTCAGCTTCCTGCTAATGTATACCCTGGAAGGCAGCAGATGATGGCTCAAGTAGTTGTGTCCCTGACACTCATGTGGCAGACCTGGATTGAGTTCCAGTGAACCTGGGGATGAGAGGACTCTGTGTGTGTGTCACTCTTTCTCTTGCCCTTGCCCACTCCCCACAATAATTATTTAAAAATTAAAGAATCCCGTGCTATATCCAAAGTCAATAATGTGGAGCCAATGAAAAATCAAAGTCATCTGAGAGAGATTTGGCTCCAGACTCTGTTCTGGAGGGATCAAGTGTTAGTTGTAGGATAAATCTTTTGAAAAAAGTAACAAAGGATGAACAAGAGGAATTTTGGTTTCCCTGAAGGAATGGAAGCAGGAAGGATGATCTTCCAAGGTATGAGATGTTCAGTTCCAGTTTAGGTTATGAATTTCCAGAGATAAACTGTTCAATATGCAATCAAGTAAAGCTCTGAGGACATGTACTTTGAAATGCAAGAAATTTGAGAATGAGCTTGGATACCCAGCCATCTCTGGATTCTGTTTCCTGACTACTCTTAATGAAAACACTCCACAAAATATAGCTTCATAACAAAAATCCATACCCAAATTCCTTCTTTGGGAAGAATCTTGGATTAGGTGAGCGACATTGAAGCCCCTATGTAACCCAATGATTATGATTCTGAGGTATTAAATATTGACAGACAAATAACATAGACTCAATAAATATTTGCTGAAATGAATTGAACTGAATTGAATTCAGGAAGTAAAGGGGTCTATATTTCATGACCACAGTTTATCTAATTCTCACAGTCAAACAGCTGTACGAACTTCCTTTCCTTTGAAAGTCTTACATTTGCTCACCACATTTCCCTGCTAAAATCTGCAAGGTAGAGCTCATCTTACTAACCATATTTTAGAGGTCAGATTGCCTTCAATGGTTTATTTTCAAGCATCCTTACCCCAATATTATCATATTCTAATATAGAGTTTTTGTACCTCTTTATCTAAAAATAAATTACCTGAACTTGATTACATATAGGATCACAAGCTAATTACCATGGATTTTTGCTTAAGAGATACCCATTTTTTCTTGCAAAGACACGTTATGATTTATGATCCTTAATGACCTAACTATTTGAAAAAACCATGGAAGGTGTCAATGAGTTTTCTTCAATTGGTTAGAATAGCATACGTTTCTTTCACCAGTTCAGACATCTTTGTGATCCTGATTCACAGATTTTAGTGAGGAGGTGGAAAAGAGAATTGTTATAGAAGATGAATCAACAACACGATGGACAAAGGATCATAGAAGTAATAAAACGATTTTTTAACTTCAAAAAATAAGTCAGAAAATGTGAGAATCTTTGGATAAGGAAATGAAATAACGACTTTAGCAAAAATTTATGTATCTAACATATACTATATATTCTTATGAGGGGAACCATATTTATTTATGTCATTGAACTCACTGATAATACTCTAATAATATTATGAGATAAATTCAAGAAAATACTGGTGTTCATAAAAATTCAACAAAACACTGGTGTTCATAATTACTCTAAGAATGTTATCAAAACAACTAGTGATTAATATACTCACTTTTCATGCTATGAAAATTATTTTATGTGCCATTTTACTTTATCAACCCATTTAAATCCACAAGGCAATCTAGATATTATCAAATTTATTATATAATCAATATTAACAACATCAATAAATGGTTTTTTATGACTTAAACTTTTCAAGAAAGGAACTCAGCATAAAATTGTTATTTTGGGTTTTGATAATATGAAGATAAGAGGCATAATTACTAACAGATTAGGCAATCCATTTGTCTTAGCATGTTTATTTTCACTTGACAAAAACATACTTATTGATTTGCTAATTTTTGCTAAACTAATTTAGAACTTGCTTTGTCCTCTACTCAACAACTGTTAACCGTGCTATAACCTAATTAAGAAGACCTCAAGAGACAGTGATTGTTTCTTATGATTAAAAATGAAGTCAGAATCTAGACTTGCTTTCTCCTCTCACAGATTTTTATTCATCTACCTGGAATGAGACAGGAAATATTTTAACAGTTATCCTGTTCAAAATAGCTAAATCTTAAAATATCTTTTTTCTGTATGTTTTTTGATAGATATAAATAGGAAGTTGACAAGTAAAAATTGATTAAAATGCAAGTGGGTAGCCTATAACTTTGATTAAATTTTCTCAGAAACACTGTTGTGAATGGTGCTTAGATATCCTACTAGTTCATAAATATACTTATAATATGTATAAATGTTGCTTATTTATTTTTTAAAATATGGAACATGATTGAGCTCCATGTTTTATTTTTCGAAAAGAGTTATAATACATTTATATAGTCATTTATTTACTTGAAAACCAAAGTGTCAGAGAGAGAGCAAGATCTTCCATTTGCTTATTCACTCTCCAAATGACCGCAACATGGTCTCCCATATGGGTTGTGGGGACCTGAGCACATGAACCATCACTTGCTGCCTTCCCAGGTACATAAACAGGAAGCTGATTTCGAAGCAGAGGAGCCAGTACTCAAAGGAACACTCCAATTTGGGACGCTGGGGTCACAATTTACAGTTTAAACTGCTCCATAACAAAACTAGCACAATGCTACTTGTTTATACTACAAGATAACACTATACTTTTTAGTAAACAAAACAAAAACATTGAAATAAAATTTTATATTTAACTTAATATACTATGCTTATGATAGATTCCATTTTAGTAGAGGATATTGTAGGAAAGTAATTCTAAAGGGCATTTTAAACATAAATTTTCAAATAATTATTTAATGAATTTTTTCCACTAATGAAGTCAAAAATCTTTGTTGTAGAGAATTTTGGAAATACTTTTTTTTCTTTTTTTTTTTAACTTTTATTTAATGAATATAAATTTCCAAAGTTCAGAATATGGATTACAATGGCTTCCCCCCCATAACGTCCCTCCCACCCGCAACCCTCCCCTTTCCTACTCCCTCTCCCCTTCCTTTCACATCAAGATTCATTTTCGTTTCTCTTTATATACAGAAGATCAGTTTAGCATACATTAAGTAAAGATTTCAACAGTTTGCTCCCACACAGAAACATAAAGTGAAAAATACTGTTTGAGTACTAGTTATAGCATTAGATCTCAATGTACAGCACACTAAGGACAAAGATCCTACATGAGGAGTAAGTGCACAGTGATTCCTGTTGTTGACTTAACAAATTGACACTCTTGTTTATGGCATCAGTAATCAACCTAGGCTCTTGTCATGAGCTGCCAAGGCTATGGAAACCCCCTGGGTTCACTGACTCTGATAATTTTTAGACAAGGCCATGGTCAAAGTGGAAGTTCTTTCCTCCCTTCAGAGAAAGGTACCTCCTTCTTTGATGACCCGTTCTTTCCACTGGGATCTCACTTGTGGAGTTCTTTCATTTAGGTTTTTTTTTTTTTTTTCCAGAGTGTCTTGGCTTTCCATGCCTGAAATACTCTCATGGGCTTTTCAGCCAGATCCGCATGCCTTAAGGGCTGATTCTGAGGCCAGAGTGCTGTTTAGGACATCTGCCATTGTATGGGTCTGCTGTATATCTCACTTCCCATGTTGGATCATTCTCTCCCTTTTTTATTCTATCAGCTAGTATTTGCAGACACTATTCTTGTTTATGTGATCCCTTTGGTTCTCAGTCCTATCATTATGATCAATTGTGAACAGAAATTGATCACTGGGACTAGTGAGATGGCATTGGTACATGCCACCTTGATGGGATTGAATTGGAATCCCCTGGTATGTTTCTAACTCTACCGTTTGAGGTAAGTCAGCTTGAGCATGTCCCGAATTGCACATCTCTTCCCTCTCTTATTCCCACTCTTATATTTAACAGTGATCACTTTTAAGTTAAGTTTCAGCACTTAAGAAGAATTGTGTATTGATTACAGTATTCAACCAAAATGTATTAAGTAGAACAAACAAAAAAAATACTAAGAGGGATAACATATCAAGTTGCTCATCAACAGTCAGGGTGAGGGCTGATCAAGTCACCGTTTCTCATAGTGTTCATTTCACTTTAACAGGTTTCCTTTTTGATGCTCAGTTAGTTGTCACCTATCAAGGAGAATAAGTGGTATTTGTCCCTTTGGGATTGGAAATACTGTAAGTAGAAAAAAAATCACCTGTTATTCTACCACTTAAATATAACCTTTCTTTTCATGGTTGTAGTAGTTATCATAACTGTATAACAAATTACTCCTACACTTAGCAGCTTAAAATCAACAAACAATCATCAATTCATAGTCTGTGAGGGTTCAGGTATCCAGGAACAGCTTTCCTTACCCAAAAAAACCTTGAGTGTTTTCTGCCCAGATTCTCTCACAAGGGTGCAATAATGCTGTTCTGATCATTTAAGGAAGATTCAAGTGGAAAAATAAGGATCTACTTCCAAATTCACTCACATGGCTGCAGGGACCCCCTCAGTTCCTCTCTACTGGTTGACCAGAGACAGTACTTCATTACCATCTATGCCTCTCACAATATGGCAGCTTGCCAAAGCAAGTGGTGCACAGATCTATCCAGAGTCTTAGACAAAAGCCACCATCTTTTATAAACTGAACTCAGATGTGTCATACCATTATGTAGACCAAGACTGGAACAATGTGGGGGAGGACTGCACATGACTGTGAAACTGGGTGGTGTGGGTCTCTGTGGATCACCTTGAAGGGTAGTATGCAATAGTATGTTTCTTTCTGGTCTTCTTTTGATACATTTGTATATGTTGTTGTTTCATCAAGCAATACAACAAAAATATTTATGTCATTAAATCATCCCATAATTATTATTTTAGTGGGGCTAGAATTGTGGTGTGGTAGGTTAAGCCACCTTCTGTGATGCCGGCATTCCATTTGGGCACCAGTTCGAGTCCCAGCTGGTCCACTTCTGATCCAGCTCCTTGCTAATGTGCCTGTGAAAGCAGCAGAAGATGGTCTCCATGTAGGAGACCTAGAAGAAACTCCTAGCTCCTGGCTTCAGCCTAGCCCAAATAGATCCACTGTAGCTGGGGAGTGAACCAGCAGATGGGAGATTGATCTTTCTCTCTGTCTCCCCCACCATCTTTGCCTTTTAAATAAATAAAACACAAAGTAAAAATCTTAAGATACATATTATTTTAGTGGCTGGACTATGTAATATATTGCTGACTTTTTATATTATTTTCAAATTTGTGCTACTTTAAATGATTCTCTGACGGACAGCTTTTGCATGAAGACTTTCTGTCTGTATTTCAGATAGTTTCTATTGATTTGCAATAGAGCTATGCAACTGATTTTAAAACACAAAGTTACCAAGTTGCTTTCCAGTTGGTTTGTAGCAATTTGATTGACAAGGGATGTAAGAGTGTCTGTTTCACTATTCCTTTATTTGAGGGGCTTTCAAGGTTTTAATATCTTAAAGCACTAATTTAAAATTTTTCCTTTTTATAAATGTTAGTTTCCTTAAACTGTGATTCCTCTTTTAAAAAAAATATTTATTTACTTATTTAATTGAAAGACAGTTACATAGAGGCAGGTGGGGGGAAAGAGACAGAAACAGAGAGAGAGACACAAAGAGAGACCTTCTATCCTCTGGTTTATTCTTCAAATGCCCACAATAATTGGGGCTTGACCAAATGGAAGCCAGGAGCCAGGAACTCCATAGGGGCCTCCTATGAGGATGGCAGAGGCCCAAGCACTTGGGTCATCCTCTGCTGCCTTCTCTAGCACAACAGCAAGAAGCTGGATTGGAAGTAGAGCAGCTGGAGGGGCAGGGGAGTCACACTCTGACATGGATGCAGGGACAGACTTACATGCAGTGCTTAACCCGCGGTGCCACAATGTCCCTCCTGGATTCCTTATGCTTCCAGCATTGCTCTTAAACATGGTAACCGTGTGTGTGTGTGTGTGTGTGTGTGTGTGTGTGTGTGTATTGTAAGCACACATATGTGTTTTCTGGGAAGAAAGGGAACAAAAAATATAAATTAAAAAGAATGAAGGGGAAGGAAGGTAGACAAACGTACAACTGTGCTTCAAAAGGTTCATGGAAAATGAAATTAAAAGATAATGGACATTTTCCAAGAGCATTTTAAAGCCTCCTTATATCAATGAGAATGTTTTGCCAAAGGCTGAATTTACTGAAATGGGAATAGTGAAAAAGAAGGTTGAAAGGAAACCAGCATGCAACTTGAGAGGTGGTAGCTGGTAGAAGAAAGAGCGCTTACCTAAGGCTGTCTTCAGGAGACCATGCTAGTCCAGTATAACTTGCTTTTCTTGCTCAAGAATTAGAGAAGACGCTGGGGAAGAAAGGAAGCCACGCACATCCTTTCCAAAACTCAAAACAATTATCTTTCTTTGCTTATTATTTGCAATTCTTTTTAGGTCCTATTGTGAAATTATTTTCCTGTGCTGAAATCCTGACATATAAGAAAAGCAACCTTTCTATAAAAGCATGTCATTATCTTTGATATGACCATGTTTTTACCACAACTACATGCTTTATTCAAAAGATTATGTTTTCTGATGCAACTGTTTGGTGAATTATAAATTTTTGATTGGAAGATGTATCTTAGATTTTTTTAAGTAATCATCACAAAAAAAATGGAACTGTGTTGCTTTCTTACTCTAACTTCAAGAAATATTTTCTCTAGTCTTATGGTGTCCTTGATATATTCTATCTTATGGTTTATTGAAATTTATGTTTTACTGAAATAATCCACTTATATGTCTTACTTCAGTCATTAGAAGGTAAGTTTTAGGTTAAGGTTTGGGCAAAAACTTAACTTTATACATGTTTAATTGTTGGAGTATATATTGCAGTGCTTAGTATATATTTATTTGTTGATCCATTAAATGATAAAGTACGGAAGTTGAATGCCAGATTTATTATACCTTAATGTCTATTTTTAAGTTCTTTAATTTGAAAATCAGTGAAAATCTTCAGTTGTTACTATTGCAGCCAGATATTTGGGCAGCAACTGGGACACAGACTTGATGAAAACGATACTCAGCTATAAATATATGGGACAATATTCTGACAGAATATATATACTATGTAGGTGACAATGTTTTGACAGAATATATATAGAGTTATATAGGTAATACTGTTCTGATTTTATATGTATACATATATGAATATATACAGAAGGGATATATATATATATATATGTATATGTGATCTAAAATACATCTTTCTTTTTATTCCAAAAAAATTGTGAAATGTCTACCTGCTGTATGTATTTGTTATCCTTGGTTAAAAACTGAAGATTTGACTACCCTAGCTGCAGGAGACTTTTGCCTGATTCTCAGTGTCATGCTTTTTAGAAAGCAGGAAAAAAGATGAAATGGAACAAAAGGATACTAAAAATAGGGAACTGAATTAGAAAGTTACCAAAGAATAAGCTAACAAGAAATCCTGAAGGGTTGAATTAAGGCAACAACCATGAACAGATGGAGAGGATGATGGAAGATTAAATATCTAACAATAAACAAATTCCAATCCTTCTTGGATTTGAGAAGATGGAAGAGGTGATACTGTGACTTGAATCTTTTTGGTCTGAGTGACTGGGCAGACTACGATACAGCTAACCAGGTGATGGAAAGAGTAGCTGACCAAGAAGAAAGGAGGACAGCTTAGGAGCTTAGGAAAAACACAAGTAGCTGTGGGAATTTTGGAAGTTGTCATTGTGAGGGTGGTGACAAGTCATGACAGACAGAGGAAAATAGATCAGAAAAAGAGGGAGAAGGAGAATTGAAAGGAAATAAGAAGAGGGAGGAGGAGTACCTTGGGGAAGGAAATGTGGGTAGATTACTGAACAAACTTTATGTGACTTGTTACAATTAACCATCTCAGTATATTCTTTGGATAGACTACTATGGTTACTGGAGCCATGTGGTTATTAAATCAAAATGAAAATCTACACAGATGTGTAATCTTGATATAGTTTTTTTTTTTTTTTTTGGTCACAGTTTAAAGAATATAGATGCTATGTTTTGTCTGTTAGCCTCATGTGAGCCTTTATTTCTTAAAAGCACAGTGAAGGCAAGCTGTTGATGATATGGGTTTTTCTTACTGTGAGTCCCTGCAGATAATTAACCCTGGAAAACAGCATAAACTGTGGTTTGTTTTAGCGCCTCTTGCCATCAATTTTTCTATGATGAATACTTGCAATCAACAGTGATGAAACAGTGATGAACCTCTTTACACTGTTGAAGACATCTTGTAGACTCTAATTGACTTTCAAGAGAAACAAGTCGTTAGACTTTTTATTCTCCTATATACTCCAGTGGACATGACATGACAGTTAACAATCTTCAATACTGGAATGAAATTCAAAGGCATTGCTATCGCTAAGCCATTTCAGTTTTGATGGATGTGAAGAAAATGTAAATACATGGGGGAGCATTGCAAAAAAAAAAAAAAAAAAAAAAAAAGCAGCAGCAGCCTTATTTTGTGTAAGAGAAAGGACTGTGATTATGTTTAGAGACATGATATAGTTAAAAAATAATTAGAATTTGTTCTCATGTCTTTATAGGTTTTTTTTTGTTTGTTTGTTTTTGTTTTTTTTTTTTTTTTTTTTTTTTGACAGGCAGAGTGGACAGTGAGAGAGACAGACAGAGAGAAAGGTCTTCCTTTTGCAGTTGGTTCACCCTCCAATGGCCACCGCGGCCGGCGTGCTGCTGCCGGCGCATCGCGCTGATCCAAAGCCAGGAGCCAGGTGCTTCTCCTGGTCTCCCATGGGGTGCAGGGCCCAAGCACTTGGGCCATCCTCCACTGCACTCCCGGGCCACAGCAGAGAGCTGGCCTGGAAGAGGGGCAACTGGGACAGAATCCGGCACCCCAATCGGGACTAGAACCTGGTGTGCTGGTGCCGCAAGGCGGAGGATTAGCCTAGTGAGCCGCGGCGCCGGCCTTGTAGTTTTTAAAATGAGGGGAATGCGCTAGAATGTGTTGAAGTTCCCTTCAGTTCTAAAATTTTGTAGTAATTCAGAGACATACAACTCTTAACACTAATTTAACATTAGAAACATCAACAGACAAAAGTGTTTTGTGGCAGGTAATTCTAATTACTTAAATTGATGTGGCAGGAAATAAACATCAAGGATTGGGCAATTTAGCTGTACTCTTTTTTTTAAAAAAAAGATTTTTATTTATTTATTTGAAAGGTAGAGTTACAGACAGTGAGAGGGAGAGACAGAGAGAAAGGTCTTCCTTCCATTGGTTCACTCCCCAGATGACCGCAATGGCCAGAGCTGCATTGATCCGAAGCCAGAAGCCAGATGTTTCCTCTCTGTCTCTCACGCGGGTGCAGGGGCCCAAGCACTTGGGCCATCCTCCACTGCTTTCCCAGGCCATAGCAGAGAGCTGGATTGGAATAGGGGAAGCCAGGACTAGAAGCAGCGCCCATTGTGGTTGCTGGCGCAGCAGGCAGAGGATTAACCCACTGTGCCATGGGGCCAGCCCCGCTGTACTCAGTCTTACAGAGACAGAACACAGCTCAGAAAAACTTGGATTCTGTTAAACTGAAACATTCAAAATTGCTATTTGTAGGGATCAAATACAGACATTTTGTGTTATTCAACTTGATATCATAATTCTAGTTAATGTATTATCAACATAAGCCATTAAATTTTATTTATTTTTAATTCCTGGAAATTAGAAACTTAGCAACAAATTATTTAGTACAGAAAAAGATGCAACGTCGTAAATAGATATTTTGATTCTTAGAAATACAACACAGTGGGGCTGTTGCTGTGCCATGGTGGGTGAGGCCACCGCCTGCAGTGCCGGCATCCCATATGGGCACCGGTTCAAGACCCAGCTGCTCCATTTCCAATCCAGCTCTCTGCTATGGCCTAGGGAAGCAGTGGAAGATGGCCCAAGTGCTTGGGCCCCTGCACCCATGTGGGAAACTTTGAAAGGTCTCCTGACTTCTGGCTTCGGATTGGCTAGCTCCAGTTGTTGGCCATTTGGTGAGTGAACCTGCAGATGGAATACCCACCTGTCTCTCTCTCTCTCTCTGCCTCTCTGTGACTCTGTCTTTCAGATAAATAAATAAATAAGTAAGTAAATTTTTAAAGAGAGAGAGAAAGATAAAATAAAAAGGAAAACAACAGCTGGAGTCAAGGAAGAGCCAGAAACTTTACTGGGGGGAGGTGGAAGAAAGAGATATAGCACACTGGGAGCCAGGGGCATCCCATATCGGAGTGCATGTTCTAGTCCTCCCTTCTGATCCAACTTCCTGTTAATGTGCCTTGGAATGCAGTAGAATGGCCAAAGTGCTTGGGCCATTGCCACACATGTGGAAGACCTTGATGGAATTCCTGGCTTCTAGCTTCAGGCTAGCCCAAACCTGGATGCTGCAACCATTTGGGGAGTGAACCAGGGAATGAGAAATAGATCAGTTGATCTATCTACCTCTACCTCTCTAGCTCTGTCACTCTACCTTTAAAATAAATAATCTTAAATATAGATACATACACACACATGAATACACACACACATACTCACCTTTGGAGCAATGTATAAAAAAGATGCAATCTTCATTGCTTGGTGAAGGATTTAGATTCATTTTTGGAATTCTTTATCCAGCAATTGTCCCCTCCCCATATGCATTTAGATAAAGCCTTTCTTGGTATAGAGTCCATTAAGCCTGTAAAATTTATCTAAGAGCAATTGATCGTTGTCTTCAGCAGGATAAACCCAAACTGGAGCCCAATATTAACAAGACACCTACAGCCAACCCCCTAATAGAGATATGTTACGGTTGTGTGGTTAAATTCCACGATTAGATGTACTAACAAAGAACTAGGTTGCGTTCAAGAGAGAATTAAGCATTGGTGAATCACTCCAGGACATGAGAGGATATCTGTAATTGAATCTCCATGGTCCTACTAGAAGCAAGGGTGGATGGGAAGTTGGTTGGAAATGAATAAACCCATTGCAGATCTGTTGATGTGCCAGATTCCAGCCAAGTCAGCTCTAACTGGAGGCTGGCAGATGTGGGTATGTATTTTCTGAAGAAGATAATCCAGGTAGAAGTGTGGGTTTATGAACAAATATTTGCAGCTCTAGGTTATGGATAAATTCAGGATATATGCAACGAAAATTTGAATGGAACATATAGTCAGTGCTTTTTTTTTTCAAGTTGGGAAACGCGACCATTAAGATTTATGATAGGTCCCAAATTTTGTAGTCCCCAAGTTTAACGACAGATGGTGGTGTAACTCCACTAATTTTGCAACATCTACATTCAATCTGACATTGTAACATCGATTACCCTTGATTTGACTTCGGTGAAACTAAAATTTTCTTTTTCTTAAATATGTTTGGGAGGACAGTAGGATAGACTGCCTTGGAAAGTCGTATTTGCCCATCTTCAGAACAACTGCAGTCCATGTGAAAAACAGGAATCTGCCAAGTGCCTGCTTTTCTGTGTGAAAAGAAAATCATTTCACCTTGCACTTAGAGAAGTCATTCGTTACAAGCTATTTAAAGCGAGTAACGCAACTTGGAAGATGACATCTGTAACAGAAATGAAAAAATAATTTTAAAAAATGCCCCCTTTGCTGTCCCTCAGCGAAGTGTCCAACCAGTCATTTAAATTTTAAGAGTAAGTCACAGCTATACCGGTAAAACGACTCCAAAGAACAAAAACTGTAGCTGTCATTGGACTCTAAGTTTTGGGGAAAACAGATCCAAGTCTGTGAATAACAGAATGTTTATAACAAGTAACCTTAAAAAATACCGAAGTGTTTCATTCGGAGATGCATGAAGCCAACGTGCCCCTAATGTGTCTCTCGCGCCGGTTCTTTTCCTTCATCCTAGCTTGAGTGAGTCTCTTTTGGGGCGGTTTACCCCACGCAACACGCGCTGACCGAGACCATTTTTAACGAATTTATCTTTCTCCAAGACCATAGTGGAGCAGCGTCTCGGATTTTTGTTGATTTGAGGTTTCACTGCAAAATCAACTTGCTATAAAATAGATTTTCTTCAGGGCGCTTCAAGGTCCACTTGGTAAAACTCTCCTTTCACCCAGTAGTCCCGTTCAACTCTCCCCCTGGAACCTCTTTAAATGACTTTTGCAGACCCACGTGCTGCAAAAGAGACTTTGGCTGTGGCTATGACCCTGCGCCGCGACTTCAGGGACTCAATTTGGCTTCCCCTCTCTCTCTGAGGTGCAGCGTTTCGTTCAAAGGCTGCCGTGATCCAGGGAGCTGACCAGTGACTTGTACAAAAGAAAACTATTCGTTCGCTGTTTGCCCTTTCAGCGTTTTCCTCGGCTGCGGAAACCCGGTTTTCCTATTATTCAACTTCAACTTTTTTTTTGGGGGGGGGGGGGGAGTCTTGTTTTAGCACAGAGCGCTAAACCCCGCCGGCTCCAGCAGCAAGCCGAGGCGAACAAAGCCTGCAGTGTTCTGGGCCGTGCTGGAGCGGGGGTGGTGGGCTAGTTCAAGGAATTGCAAATAAATGTATTTTATGACCACCCATCCACAAACCGCGTGCCACCGTGGCAGGCCCTGGTAGCCGGGCTGCGTCTGCTGGGTGGCTAGAGGCGGGGGCTGGGAGGCTGGCGCAGGGAGCCGGGGAGCGAGCAGCAAGTCCTGAGCCTGAACTTTCACCTATCGAACCCGGGCCCAGCCCATTGGCTGCGGCCGAGGGGTTCGCCGAGGACCAGCTCCTGGCGGGACCAGCTTTCTCAACTCCTCAGGCAGGGTTGGCGGCCCCAGGCGTGGCAGCAGGCAGAGAGAAGAACCCGCGAGCAAGTTCCGCGGGGGCGCACGGGCGCTGAGCCCGGAGCCCCGCCAGGAAAGGCGCCTGGAAGGGTGCGCGGCCAACTGATAAAAGACTCGCTGCTGGGACGGAGACACCTTTTTGCGCCTCTTGGCGCTGGGCTATTTGTACTCGGGGGGCAAGAAACGTCAGAGGCTACGAATTTCACCCAGGCGTGCCTTTGTGTACAGAAAAGTCAAAGGCTCACGCACCCGCTCTTCTCCAAGTCTTGAGAAAGTAACCCTGTTTCTCATCCTTAACTCCCGCTTCTCTTGAGAGTCAGCCTTTTCTGTTCACTTCCTCCGGGTACCTGGAGAGAAGGGGCCCGCGAGCCGAGTCGGTGGATGCGGGGGAGGAAGGAGGGAAAAAGCGAGAAGTTGGGGACCTTTTTGGTTGATCTGTTACCTTTATCCACAACCCCCGTGGGAAGGTACAGGCTCGGCTTTCCAAGGATTTCGGCGCCCTTGGCTCTTCCCTCTTTCAAAAATGGTTTCAGGTTAATTCAGAGTCCGTTTCTATTTGGGGTTGCTAGCGAAGCATCAACGCAGAAGAGTTAACACATTACCCCCACCTTTCAGAAAGAAGGGCGAGGCAGGGCCCTTTGGCTCTGGCGGATTCTATTAGTCACTGCTCCCTCCTTCTCTCTCCGCTCTTTAAAAAGATACAGATCCGGATTATTTGTCCTCTCTTCAGCGTGCATTAGTGGGGGAGGGCAATTTTTAAAAAGAGTGACAGCACCCTGCAGACGCGGAGGGCTCAAGGACCGCCTGGAGCGGAAAAGCTCACAGAAAAACGCTGCGAGTCAGAGCCCAGCGCCCGGTGTCCCCGTCTTTTTCTGGCAGCACCGTGGTCTGAAACCTGACGGTGTGTTTACAGGAGTAGGTGCCAGGGCCGCTTCCTCCTGGGGAGAACCGCGGGCTCGGAAGGGAGGCGACGGTGCCAAGTGTGTGTGTGTGTGTGCGTGTGTGTGTGTGTGTGTGAGGGAGGGAGCTGCGCTTGCCCTTTGCAAAGAAAGGGCGCGTGCTCTGTGAGGCGAGTAGACTCAGGCAGAAGTTTGCACCGCTCGCCGGCTCCCCAGTCACCACCACCCCCTCTTCCGCCGGCGGAGAGGCTACACAGTTTAGCCGCTCCTTCTCCAGGGAGGAGGGCTGGGAAGAAGCCGGGGGGCCAGGCTCTCTGTTCGGCACGGCCTCGTGGCCGCAGCTCTCAGCAGGAAAAGTTTCAGCGCCTTTGGGAACGCTACGCTGGGCTATTGACTGGCGGGCAGAGCCGCGAGCTCCGGCGGCGGCGGCGGCGGCGGCGGCGCGCGGCAAACGCAGCCGCCTGAGGGTCGCCCGGCCCGCGGGCGGGGAGGGGCCGCGAGGAGGCCGCGCGGAGGCCCCACGCGGGCCCACACCTGGGGTGGGCAGAGAGCTGCCCCTACGCGTCGGCCTTCGGTTCGCGCGTCCCCTCCAGGGCCCGCCTAGCCCTCCCCCGCCCCCCCGCCCCGGTATCCCAACGGATCGCACCCTGCGTTGAAGCGCAAGGCCCCCCAGTGCCCAGGAGGTTGGGCCCGCGAATTCCCCACGCGGGCGCCTCGGCTTTGAAGTGAGCGCAGAGCGGGCTCTGGCAGTTCCCTCCTTGCCTTTTCATTCCGGTTACTTGTGCTCCCCTCAGCTACTGATAGGGCCCCACACGACAGCGGACCCGCCGAGTCCCGGCTGGGAGGCTTTTTCCTGCCAAGCCCCGCCCCGGGGACCTGGGCTGCGCGACCGTGAGGAAGCCCAGGCACTCCTGGGCCCGAGGGAGCCCGGAGCCACGAAAACAATGAGTGAGAAAGACGCTCGGCCTCTCGCCACCCCAGGCCGCAGAGGCGCACGCCGTGCAAACGGCAGGCCAATCAGCGCCTGAACGCACGGTCGGTCTCCCTTTCCGACCACCCTGTCCAGTAACTCCCCGCCACCAAGGGCTCTGGCTCCCTTCGAGGCTCCTTGCGCTTTCACGTGGAATCCCCAGTTTCATTTGCCAGCAGCTCCGTCTGCTGAGAGGACGTACTTTGAGGATTGCCAAGAAGCAGCAGACACAACTCGGCCGTGCCAGTACAGCATACGGTTTTGTTCTCGCCTCCCTCCCCACCCCCTCCCCTGACTCGCCGTCTGGGGCGAGCGAGAGGAGGCGGAGCGGGAGGTGGGGAGCGGGGTGGGGGCGGGGGCGCAGAACAAACAAGTTCCCGAGCTGAGTTGTTTACATAGCAGGTGGACCTGACGTCAGCCAGGAGGCTCCGTGGCGAATCCCAACAAAACTCTGCCCCGCGTTTCCGCCTCCCTGAAAGAAGTTGCGGGGGTGGGGGGTGGCGACCGGGGGCACACGGGCGTGAGGGGTTGGGGCGGTGGGGGACACCGGCATCCCGACCGGCTGATTCCCAACCACTTCGGGGCTCCACCGCTACCACGACAATAACAGCGCCAAGGAAGACAAAACAAACAAGTGGCCCAGCGGCCCTTCAGGGGCCCTCCGAGAGGCCCCTTCCCCCAGCCCGCCCCTCGGAGCGGAGGCGGCTCCGCGCGCCGCGTGTGTGTACAGTTTGCATTGCCAACAACACGCGCGCGCGCGGCCGAGTGCGCGCGACCGGCAGCGCACACTCACACAGACACACATACACACAGACACACACACACACAGATCCGGGTGGGGGGAGCCGCAGCGCGAGACAGCGCGAGCCTCCGAGAAAGCGCGAGACACGCCGGCGCGTGCAGCTCCGCGCCCGCCGCTGCGCCCCGGCTCCGGCCCCGCGCCGCCCGCGAGCGCCCGCCCCGGTCATTTATGCGGCGGCCGCGTCCGCCGGCTGAGGCGCCCCCCCGCCCCGCCCCTACTCGCGGCAGCGGCTGCCGGGACTCGCGCGTGGGTGTGTTGTTTGGGGGCTTCTGCTTGGCGCCGCGGGTGCCACCTCCTGGGACGCTGCCCACGGCGTCCCGGTCGCGGTAAGTTTCTTGGCCCTGACTCCGGCGCGGTGCACCTCCGCACTCCAGCCCGTCCCAGCCACCTCCACGCCGGGCCGGGCTGGGACTTGACTCTTCCTCACGCTCCTCCCGCGGCGGCGGCGGCAAAGTTTGGCCCCGGCGGCAGCGCGGCGCGCGCGGCGGGGCGAGCGTGACATGTGTCAAATTCCGGCCCGGCGTCGGGGCCGCGCTCCGGACCTTACACCACCACTTGTTGTTCTTTTTTCCCTGTCGCTTTGTGCTGGGGGGCAGGGGGCGTCGAGAGGGGACAGAGTTGCTGCTGGCTCTCGGAGGATTTTTAGTTTTGGATATGCAAAGTGTTGCCTAGTCCGGGGAGACCGCGGCTGGAGCGAAATGTGTGTCGAAACACCAGATGTGTGTGTTGTTTACTCTTCTTTTGTTGTTGTTTGTTGCCTTTCCCTCTTCCTCTCTTCTCCCCTCCCCCGGGAGGAGCAACACCAGTAAAAACATCTGGCGGCTGGAAGCACACACTTTATTGAGGCAAGGCTGACCTTTATTCACTCCGGTGGGCAAGTGCGCGCCTCCCAGCTCGGAAGGGAGCCACTTGCGCGTTCGTTTCACAAGCCCTTCCCTGGGAAGCAGAAAGGCACTCCGGGGACACTCCGGTTTCCCCAGCTGAGAAACTCCGGCCCCTGGCGACGCTTCGGGAGAGCAGTGTGTCCCCTCGGCCGCCCGGATCGCGCGCCTTCTCCCGTCCACGCCTTAGCACGACCCGCCTCCCCAAGGGCTCTGTCCCGGCCTCACTTCGACTTCGCTGTAAAAAGGTCTCCTCGCTCAGGGTGGTTTTAGGGTTCAGAGGGCGATCTCTTCAGGGAGGGCACTATGGGAGGGGGCGCAGACACCTTTGGGGGAGAGGGAGAGGTTCTCCTCCTCGGGCTTGGACCTGTGCGTCCGTGGTGGCCCTGGCGAGCTAGAGCCAGCGAGCGAAGCTAGTTTCCCGAAGCCCCTCCGCGCTCGCCTTAGGGCGCTTGAGGCCGCGCCGGCCCGGGCGGGACCCAGCGGGGTGGCTGCGCGCCTCCTCCACCCCGGAGGCCCGACGCGCCCCGACGTTCCCTACTTCGTGTAGACCCGCACTTGACGGCGGGAGTTCGGGCCTCTCTAGAGCAGGGAGGAAAAGTTGCCCTGCCGCCCTCAGGCTCTGAGACCTCGTAGGTAAGTCTCTCAGGGTACCTGGAGCGCCGGGCGAGGCTTTGATTAGCAGGAGCGTGAGGGGATGGACGTGTGCAGGGCTGCGGTGTTTGGAAGCGGAACCAGTGCGCGTTTTCTTAGGGATGGCTCCAAAGAGGCCAAACTGGCTGCCGCTTGGGAAGCTGCTCCGAATCCAGGGTCCCTGAGGAGCCAGACCCGTCTGTGTATTTGTTTATTCAGCTTCTTCACCAACAGATTTAAAGCACTTAATGGACAGCTGCTATCTGTAACGCCGCCACCACCTCTCTCCAACACACACGCACACACACACACACACACACACACACACGTTTTCTTTCACCACAGATTGAAATCCAGTCAGTTTCTTGATATTAGTGGAAGATTACTCCTCAGGAACTCTTGCTCCCAGGTGGGCAGGCGTTAGGGACGCGAGGTGCATAAGTGGCCCCGGTGTGTTCCCCAGAGGGGCTGGAGGAAGAAAGGGCGCCGCAGACCTGTGGGAATGTGTAAGGTGTGTACCCATGTAGTCATCAGGGATTCGGAAGTGCTTAATGAGTCGCCTCCCAACATGCCCAGAGTCTCCTTGGAAGAATAGTTAAGTAGTAGCAGGTAAGCCCAAGGGAGAAAGTGACGCCCTGGTGTCAAGTAGCTGAAGTGGACCTTTTCCAAGTGGAAGAACAATTGGAGAGATTGACTTCTAGAAAACAAAAGTTTGCCTGGAAGGCACATCTTTGCATGCTGTCCTGACTCAAATAGTTTGGTTAGGCAGCAGTGGAGACAGGAGGGGTGTGTTTTAATAGCAAGTCTGTGCTCGAGGTCAAAACTAAAGCAAAGATGAGCTTTCAGATATTTCCGTCTTCAAGTTTGCGTTGTGGCATACCTCGGGAAATGTTTTATGTTGTCAAGGGGCCTGTTTATCTTTCCTGTCACTGTGAGTTATGGATAAGTATATTCTCAGTGTACTGGAATTTTTAAATGTAGTGTTTGTTTAATGCTGTTAAACACAATTTACCATTTTGATTTATTTGTATCTACATTAATAGAGGGGGTATGAAGTTATATACACTGTGATCATTAGTGTCATACAAAAAAAATCACATTGGCCTTAGAGCTTTTTAAAGTCCTTTTGCCTTTTGTCTGCCTTTCTTCCTTCTGTCCTTCCTTTTGTTTTTATGGCTTAACTAGGTCCCTGTTCAGTAGTCATCCAGTTAAATACTTCCTTAAGGAACCTATTATTTCATTGTTATCCAAAAGTAGGTGAAAGAAATGTTTCATCATGATTAAGAAACTAACTTTTAAAGAGAAAACTAGAAACCTATAGGTAAGTGGGAGAGAGGACACTAAATTTTAAAAGGTTATATGAAAGTTTAAGTTAAAAAAGTGATCAATGTAGATATGAATATAATGTTTTAAATGCAGTTTATTAAAACGGTATCAATATACTTTGTATGTTAGAATAAATAGAGCAATTAATGGAAATATATGTACACAGCTATTAAGAGTAGTTTATAATTGTTTTCTGCAATTGTCCAACTTAAATTTTGGAGCTTCTTCTCATAAGTCACACTCTGGAGTGTAAAGAGGCCTTTGATTCCATCATGATATGAATAGATTGAGTGAATGATTGTGCCTGAGTGAACTGTCATTGAAGTTTTTATTTCTTTGCACCAATGATAGTGCAGTGGTTTTGCTTAAAAATAAAGTAACTTTTGTAGATTTCTGGAAACCTGCAGTAGGGAGGAAATAGTCTCCTGTGGACCATCATAAAAGTAGGAAATTTTTTTTTTATTTTAGGTGTAGGTATGCTATAATGAGAACTTCTGTAAGCAGGGTTTTTCAAAATTATAAAACTACTCTCTGCCCAGCTTTTAGAGTAATACTTGATGAAAATCATATTTCAATATGTGAACCTAACTTACATGGTTTGATTGAGAATCTTAGGATGTGTAACAGAGCCAGACAAATTTTATTTCAAGATGTGAAGGATGCAGAAGTTAACTAAATAAAAAGGATATTATTTGTGATATTTTAAAAATATAATATATCTGGCTCTGCCTCATTATTCTTGTGCATTGCTTTGTTAACAGTCTCACGTCAATTCAGCTATTAGTTATACCACTGATAGCAGCCATAAGGATGGACATAGTCACTTATTTTCTGCCTCTCTTGAGTTAAATTAGAAGGAAGCCCTTGACTAGTAGGAAGAGAATGGGGTTGACGACATAGACCACTAAGAAGTTACTGTGATTGTTGGTGGGCAAGATTGCTAATCCTTGTTGAATCTAGAAACAGGTCCCAACTTCTGATTACTGACTTTGTGTACACTCAAACTTTTTTCCTTAACTTTATGATAAATAGTAGTGTACTCATCAGTAAATGAATGAATTAAAAATGTTTTCACCAGTGCCTAAATTCATGCTGTCCATTGATAAAAGAAAACCCATTTCTTGGATTAGGCCCAAATGAGATCCTGATATTTGTTATGATTTTTAAAAGCAACCTACTTGCATGGCCCTGAATTCATAGAGTCTTAATAAACTTGAGCAAATCTCATCCAGAAAATTGCTGTTTATATTCTAAGGACTTCTAGAAAGGTGATCCAGAGACTAGAAACTTTACAAAGCACATTCCCGTGCTCATGGTCCACAGATAATCTGATGCCTAATTTAGATTCTAGACACTGTAGGTTAGTGCAGTGATCCTGTTACTTCTTCAGATGAAATAAAGAGTTTCTTAAGTTCAACTGTATATTTCTTAATATTTGACTAAAATCATGTCACTTCTATAGTCTTTATCAAGTAAAGTAATTTAAGTTCCATGTGCCATTTTCTCTCCATGATGCTTCTAGGTCATTTTCATTGGTTTCTTTTTGAAGCTGTCCCAAAATTTTATCTTCTTCATTTGTTTCTTATAACTGTGGGTCCCATAATTGTTTTTATTTTTTTCTTACATCTTAACTAAGCACATATAAGAAAGTTGTCTAAAAATACCAGTTTCTTTACCCCTCCTTGGTTTAGAGGAAACTCATTACTGTTAAATTGGGTTAAATACCTACGTTTTGGGATATTCCTTCATATTGAATGTTCTTTCCTTGTAGATGTTCTTGCTTGTTAAAATAAATGAGTGTTTTCACCTGCTTATTTACTTCTGTCTTATTATCTCTGAAAATTTTTAATGTATTTTCTCTGCCCAGCATATTTACCCATCTCCTTCCCCAAGTTATCCAGATTAGACCAGTAAACAAAGAAGTGATTAGCTTTGATGTTATGTAAGGAAACATTATGACTAAGAGATTAGTGTTAGAATGCTGAGATGCTGGAGAGAGGTCTTTAAAGATTTAGGTTATTGTGTTGCCATGCTATTAACCTTAAAGGGAGAGTAAACTTATGTGTAAGTGATGATGTATTTTCCTTACTAATAATCGTTAAAGCTATTCTTTCTTAAAATAGTTGCTGTAGTAATTTGATGTTTCCTCACATGTGGTATTTTTAAATACTGGCCTAATTATTTTAGGAGTATAATCTCAATTTTATAATTGGATTGATTCAAAGTTTGTGATTATACAGTTACTTGTCTAGCAGTCAACAGCCTGTATCTGCATTCTAAATGAGGTTATGTGACATCACCCCTATTTTGTCTTTAAAACAATGTTATAACTTAATTATTCATAGCTTAGGATTGACTTTTACTTTTTCATTTTGTAGTTGTGAACTTTGTTCATTCTTCCTCAGTTGATATTTGTTCATTTTTATGGCTTGCCATATTCAATAGGAATTCTGAAACTGTATTTATCTAAATCTATTTAAAATTTTCATGAGATAAATTTTGTCTGAAAATTATCTATGGAGGCACCGGGTGTAATCTTTTGATTTCTTTGATATTTAAAATATGCATTCCATACTCAATTGCTGCTTGAATTCAACTTTCCGATTAGTTGTACTCTTGTCTCTTCCTTCTGTCTTCCAAGGATATCTAGAACATACCTTCCCTTTATAATGGCAAATATGTTATAAAGAAAAGACATCTCCGTTCTTTGCTGCAGTATCAAATTATTTTCATTAACAAGAGTGACTGTAATTTAAATGTTGAAAAAGTACATTGCTGTGAAGCAAGTGAATTCCTAGGGGTTTAAAAGCTCTCAATATTTTTTGTTTATTAACGTTCCTCAATTTCTTTCCATTTCTGTCTTGGAAGAATTAGAATATATTTTGTAGATGATAATGTGGATTTAAAATTTGTTTAAGTTTTTAAAGATTCTTCTCATAAAAGTCTAAAAGATTATGCGATTAGGCTATCATACATTTATTAACAAAAGTTAAGTAATTAACATTGAGTTCTTCCAAGAAAGTATGCCACTAGAAGGAGCTTGAAGTTTTTCTGATATTCATTTTTTCTTTCTTCTGAACTTTTATGTTTATTTAATAGTATTTTACATGAAAGTTTTTTGTTTTGGTATCCCTTTAAATTTCTATCATTTCGGTTCACACGTAGAGCTACAGCCATTGTTTGGGAACTTTTTCTCTACCTTTGGAGAAAACAAACTTTCTTAAACTGTATTTTAGGGGGTAGGAAAGAACCGATGGAAGACCTACTTTGGAGGAAGCATTTATAAATTTTTTCACTGGCAGATTGTGAGGAGAAACTTATAGTACACTAATCCAGATATCTTAACATCTCAGCATATGTAGTCTGTCATAAAATCATCTCATTAAAAAAAAAGATCCCCAACATCTTTAAGAACTGTTCCTCACTATTACTTCACCCAAATTTATGTTCCAGGATTTCGTTGTTCTATATCTGTATGCCTGTAGCTAACTCTTTACTTCAGCTTTGTCTTGGATTTTTTTTCCCTTATGGACTCTACCTTTAGTTAAATGGGAACAAAAATCTGCTTTATTCTGTTCATCTCATTTGTACTAGAACTGCTATCAGTCTGTTCCATTCCACCATCATCTCCTACTTGAACTATGGCAATAGATGCTTGTTTTAATTCCCCATCCTGTCTCTATAGGTACCACAGTTTATTCTCCACACAACAGAGTGATCTTACAAAAATTAAATTCTGATTATGTCTTTTTATATAAATCTTCCAACAGCTTCTTATGTTCCTCTGCATAAAAGACAAAAATTCTCTATATTACCTTATTATTTTTCTTCTTATTCAGTCCACTGTGGACACATTGGCCTCCTTGATATTCCTTGAAACAGGTTAAGTTGATTCCCAGCTCAGAGCTTTTCTCTATGTTTTGTCAAGTGTCTTTGTGAACTTCAGGTTCCTGCTCAAGTGTGTTCTTATTAGGGAAACCTTTTCTGATCGTCTTGTATTAAATAACAGATCCTCATTTATCGTACCCCATTACCTTCATTGTATTTTATTTTTCTTCATAGTACTGTCATCAACTGGCATATTAAAAAGTTACTTGTTTATCATCTGTTCCCTTAAGGAGAATGTGCATTCAAATGGAGCCAGGGATTTTGTTTTGTTCACTGCTCTCAGTGTTTAGAATAGTGCCTGACACTTGTTGGAAGTGCCATAAATAATGTGAAATGAAGGGCTCATTGGAAATTCTGTCCGTAGCATTGCGTAACTTGTTTTTTTGTGTAATTGAAATGATTTAAAATTATTTTTTATTTTTATTTTATTTGAGAGGCATAGAGAGAAGGGAGAGAGAGAGAGATTTATATCTGCTGTTTCACTCTCCAAATGACTGTAAACGCTATGGCTGGGCCAGGCTGATGCCAGGAACCAGGAACTGTGTCCTGATCTTTTACATGGGTGTCAGGGTTCAAAGCACTTGAGCCAACTTCTGTTATCTCCCAGGATGCTTTAGAAGGAAGCTGAATCTGAAGTGGAGTAGCCAGGACTTGAACTGAACTCCAGTGTGGGATGTGAGATCACAAGCAACAACTTAACCACTGTGCCGTAACACCTATACCCTCAATATATTCTTTAAACAGAGTAGACTGAATATTTATGATTTGATGATAAGTCTGTCTTTTCAAATTTAAAGTCCTACTCTTTAGCTTGTTCAAGTTGCTGTTGCATACTAAGGCATGATTAAAGAATGCAACCCTCCATATAACAACCTGAAAATATACTGATATTTTTATAACCATAATGCCCTCTAGAGCTCCCTCACATGCAGTGTGTTCATACTTAAAATTACACTAACTGGCTCAGAAATTTTTTTGCAAGTATCTAAAAAATTACCAAAGGAGTCCATAATCTTTTCTATTGATACTGAAGAAGGAGGAGATCTCTTTGTATTTATTTATTTGTGAAGTGCACACACACACACACACACAAACACACACGAGGGAGAGAGAGAAGGAGATAGTGAGAGAAATCTCCCATCCTCTGATTCATTCCCAAATGCCCACGACGGCCAGGACTGGGCCTCGTTGAAGCCAGGAGTCCAGAAACCAACCTAAGTTTCCCATGTGGGTGGAAGGGACTCAGCTTCCTGGGCCATCACTGGCCACCTCCCAGTAAGAGCATGAGCTGGAAGCTGGAATGGGAGCAGAGCCAGGACTCCAGTATGCAATGTGGGCATCATAAGGATCATCTTAACCACTGGGCCAGGCTCCCACCCTGGAGATCTTCACCTTCTTCTTCTCACTTTTCTCCTTCCCTCTCTGCTTTTCCAGGAGGCAAATAATTTTTTAAAGTTGTCTCTTTTTTATTTATTTACTTGAAAGGCAAAGTTTTCAGAGAAAGAGGGAGAGACAGAAAAAGGTTGATCTTTAATCTGCTGGTTCACTCCCCAGATGCCCACAACCTTGAGAACTGGGAGCTGCTTCTGGATCTCCCACATGGGTGGCAGGGGCCCAAGTACTTGAGCGATCTTCCACTGCTTTCCCAGGCAGGGAGCTAGATTGGAAGTGGAGCAGCCAGGCCTTGAACCTTGTGGGATGCCAGCATTGCAGGCAGCAGCTTTACCTGCTACTCTACAGCGCCGGCCCTAACATTGTCTTGTTTTAAATTAAATTAAATTAAGATGTTATTTGTTTGAAAGGCAGACACACACACACACACACACACACACACACACAGACACACGGGTAGGGGAGATTTTCCATCTGCTGTTTCGCTTCCCAAATGCTTACAACAACTAGGCCTAGGCCAGGATGAAACTGGGAACCTGGAACTCCATTCAGATCTCCCTTTGGGTAGCAGAAACTGCAGTAATTGAGCCACCAAGTGCTGCCTTCCAGGGTGTACACTAGCAGTAAGCTGGATCAGAAGCAGTGTGCTTACTCAAACCCAGGCACTCGGATAAGGGATGTAGGTATCCCAAGCAGCAGATTTACTGCCATGCCTACTGATGAATTCTGATATTTTATTATACCCTCTGTGATATGTGACCCTTGGGAAATTGAAGGAAGATAAAGTGGAGTTTTACATGTAATTATCTGTCTCTCCCCATTTTTGAAAACTCATTTAACGCACACCTTCTCTCTTCTTGCCCTGCTCCTTGGATGTTCTGCCCTCCATGTTGTCATCTGGGTATTCCATGCCCAATACCTTATCCTTCCCTTGTTGCTAATAGGAAATTTTATGAAAATACTTTTCCAATAATAGTAATTCATATTGGGGTGAGAATGAACACGGATCATTTTGAAAAATGTTGAATTATTATGCCAAAGAGTAAAATAGCCACCTTGCTTTACTTCTTCCATGCTAACTGCTAGGAGACCTACTTTCT
This sequence comes from Oryctolagus cuniculus, assembly GCF_964237555.1. Taxonomy (NCBI): domain Eukaryota; kingdom Metazoa; phylum Chordata; class Mammalia; order Lagomorpha; family Leporidae; genus Oryctolagus; species Oryctolagus cuniculus. The sequence continues at coordinate 149,396,322 of NC_091434.1, forward strand.
AGTACTATGTGTGTCTATATCTACTGAGGGATTGTGAGTCATTTCCTCCAGAGTTAAGAAGAAACTGGATTAGCTTTTAGATCACTTTCTTTTTTTATTTTTATTTATCTTTTTGACAGGCAGAGTGGACAGTGAGAGAGAGAGACAGAGAGAAAGGTCTTCCTTTTCCGTTGGTTCACCCCCAATGGCCGCTGCGGCCAGCGCACTGCAGCCGGCGCACGGCGCTGATCTGAAGCCAGGAGCCAGGTGCTTCTCCTGGTCTCCCATGCAGGTGCGGGGCCTAAGCACCTGGGCCATCCTCCACTGCCTTCCCGGGCCTCAGCAGGGAGCTGGACAGGAAGAGGAGCGACCAGGACAGAATCAGGTGTAGCTGGCGCCGCAGGTGGAGGATTAGCCTATTGAGCCGCAGCACCGGCCAAAGATCACTTTCAACTTGAACATTTTATGAAATGCAAGCACTCAAGTTTGAGGGGACAATAGGTGCACTTCTTAGGTACATAAAATAATAAAGTTGCGAAAAGAGACTTCCCAAAATGAAAACAATTAAACAAAATCAACATAATAATGTTGCTAGTGAAGCTCTGGGGGCGCAATTAAAATTTAAGAGTTTTTCTTTCCGGTTGTCTTATCTCACTAGGTCCTTTTAGATCACCATATGCAAACATAGACACATACTTCCCAGTCACAAGTGGAGCCTCCCATTATTTAACCAGAATGCAGAATCAAGGGAGGAGAAGGTCCAGTGCGTGTGGAGCTGATCACATTAGGATAAAGCAACATAAATAACCACCTGGCATTCTCTTCCCTGAAGCTTATGCCATTATCATTCCATAAATATTAATTTATTCAAAGTTTTGCCTTAGCCCTGTGCTCATTCATATATTTAACTGTTAGTGGCACCAATCCAGTAATGAAGTATGGGGTTGGGTAAGTTGTTTGATAAATTTTGTCTTTTTTTTTTTTTGACAGGCAGAGTGGACAGTGAGAGAGAGAGACAGAGAGAAAGGTCTTCTTTTGCCGTTGGTTCACCCTCCAGTGGCAGCCGCGGCTGGCGCGCTGCAGCCGGGGCACCACACTGATCCGATGGCAGGAGCCAGGTGCTTCTCCTGGTCTCCCATGGGGTGCAGGGCCCAAGGACTTGGGCCATCCTCCACTGCACTCCTGGGCCACAGCAGAGAGCTGGCCTGAAAGAGGGGCAACCGGGACAGAATCCAGCGCCCCAACTGGGACTAGAACCCGGTGTATCGGCGCCGCAAGGCGGGGGATTAGCCTGGTGAGCCGCGGCGCCAGCCAAATTTTGTCTTTTTTGTTTTTTCATCCTATTCCTGCTTGTATCTATCAAAACTCATACTGATCAATGAGTTCTGTGTTGCAAAAGAGGATCTTTTGCATCTGTATTTCAGTCTTTGTCCACAAGTTAAACAAACACATACACAAGTACAGTAAATCAAGCTCTTAATGGACTTCACACCCACAGTGCATGTTACATTTACAACCCATATAAAACATTGGCCACCAAGTGGTCCAGACTATACTTTATGCTACACTGAAAATAAACAAAACTACAACTGTAGGAGTACCACCTATTTGCTATAGCTTGGCTTCATGGGAGTTTTATATAGTATACCACATAAGAACTTTTGTTGGAAATCTCTTGAGATGTCTTCCTCCTTTCCTTGGGGACTGCTGAAAGATTGCAGAGCCTCATCTAAGCTATTTCTTCACTGCTTTGTGATCTCAGCCTCTGATCAGATGATGCATACAATCCTTCCAAGTGTATGTGGTCCTTGCAGCATTGTAGTCTTCTGCAGTGTGGTCTTTTCTCATACTCTCACTGCCTTCCTTGTCATAATCAGCTCACTGTTTTAGATTTAACACAACCAAGAACACAGCGACAAAGACTTCTGCTTCTAAGAAAGTAGAGGTTAACTTGTGGTAGCTTTGGGCAAGAATGTAAGCTTGAAAATACTCATATTTCAGTATGGAGAATGTATTCCTGTCATTAAAAAGAAAATTCATTTGAGTGACATATTGTTCCAGATGAAATCATTTTTTTTTTTTTGACAGGCAGAGTTAGACAGTGAGAGAAAGAGACAGAGAGAAAGGTCTTCTTTCCATTGGTTCACCCCCTAAATGGCCGCTACCGCCAGTGCTGCGCCAATCCGAAGCCAGGTGCTTCCTCCTAGTCTCCCATGTGGGTGCAGGGCCCAAGCACTTGGGCCATCCTCCACTGCCTTCCCGGGCCCCAGCAGAGAGCTGGACTGGAAGAGGAGCAACCGGGACAGAAACCGGCGCCCCGACTGGGACTAGGACCCTGGGTGCCCGCGCCGCAGGCGGATTAGCCTAGTGAGCCGTGGCACTGGCCAGATAAAATCATTTTTAAAATCCTAGTTTCTTGATAAGTTTAAGAAAGTATGCTTTTAAGTTGCCTTTTTATCACTTCAGCTTTGGTTCTTTGCAATTTTTCAGTAACAAAAATCTATCCTTAACCTTATATGTCTATTGCTCAAACTATTCTTAATCAGAAAAAAAGCAATGCACTTAGTAATTTTTAATTGGTATTAGATTTTACATACGTATTCTCTTTGATACCCTCTTAACTGTGTCCTGAAAGCATCTCATTCTCATAGCTCTGAAACAGTGCTGAATTTTGGGAGAAAATATTACTATTATTTTTTGTTTAAAATCCCTCATCTGCTGCTTCACTCCCCAAATGCCCACAACTGTTCGGTCTGGGCCAGCCTGAAGCCAGGTGCCAGAAACTGGATTCGCATCTTTTATGTGGATGGCAGGAGCCCAGTTACGGAGCTGTGACCTGATACCTCCCTGGGCATGCACTGGCGGGAAGCTGGATTGAGGAGTAGAACAGGATGTGGGTATCCGAGGAAGCATCTTTTAACCACCAGACCAAATGCCTACCTCAGTGCCAAGTTCTAAAAGATGAGTAAACACATGTTTATTCATACTATATTAAAAATAATTATCGTGCTGTTGCCGCGGCTCACTAGGCTAATCCTCCGCTTGCGGTGCCGGCACACTGGGTTCTAGTCCCAGTCGGGGTGCGGGATTCCGTCCCGGTTGCCCCTCTTCTAGGCGAGCTCTCTGCTATGGCCCTGGAGTGCAGTGGAGGATGGCCCAAGTCCTTGGGCCCTGCACCCCATGGGAGACCATGAGAAGCTCCTGCTCCTGCCTTCGGATCAGCGCGTTGCGCCGGCTGCAGCATGCAGGCCGCGGCGGCCATTGGAGGGTGAACCAATGGAAAAGGAAGACCTTTCTCTCTGTCTCTCTCTCTCACTGTCCACTCTGCCTGTCAAAAAAAAAAAAGGAAAAAGAAAAATAATTATTGTAAGTTTTGTTTTTAATTTTGAGCAATGAGTGTTCTATTTAAGCATAAATTTTAAGTTAAAACATAAAATAGAAAATATGCTAACAAAATGTAGACTATAGAAATAATACAAATTTTAATGTTTATTTTCTTATTACTAGAGTAACATTTTTATGGGAGTATATTTCAAAATAAGACATGAATGAATTTAATTTGAGATGTTAACTACTCATCAGTGAGAATATATTTGATTAATTTACAAAAAGCAAGTTGGTTATACATTTTTAATTTCTCTTTTATAAGATTTATTTATCTGTTTGAAAGGCGGCATGACAGAGAGAAATATCTTCCTTCTGCTGGCTCACTCCCCAAATGGCTGTGATGGCCAGTGCTGGGCCAAGCCTAAGCCAGGAGCCCAGAGCTCCCTGTGGCTCTCCCACTGCTGTCTGAGGCACAGGAGCAGGAAGAGCCCCTGGGGCCAGAACCCAGGCTCTAAGACTGGATGCCAGTTTTGCAGTGTTAACCTGCTGTGCCACAGCCCAAACCCTGTGATGTTTCCTTTGAATTCATGTACTGGTCACTGTATCATAGAAATGATCCCAATAATTTTTCCTCAAAATGTTTACCTTTGATGTGATTTTTTTGTGACACAAACTGTATCTTAGTTGGTTAGCTTTTCAAAGTTATTTTAAACTCTTGTTTTTCCCATTTTAAAAATTAAAGGTGAGCTACATCCTGTAACATCCACCCTTTAGTGTACAGTTGTTTACATTTTGAACAAATATACACTTGTTCATCACCACCACAATTATATGATAAGTTCTACCCCCCAGCCCCCTCCCCATTTCATCCTCCAGTCCCTGGTAAACTAGTGTTCTGTATTCTTTCTATACGTTTGTGCCTTTTTATGTCTGTTGAAAAAATAGACTCATGTAATGAGTCTTAGCATAATGCATTTGAAATTCATTGATATGGTTGGATTATTATTTTTGCCTTTGTGTGTTTGCTGCTTCTTGTCAAAATTTCTTAGGAGTTTAGAATTCTCTTCTCAGTTTCATTCAAATACATTTTTATATAGCCTGATATTTTATTTTGGTTTATAAATAGTTGCTTGGTTTATAAACAAAATAAAGAGACTTTACTGGTTCATACTTTCTAAGAATTAATCTTGGGTCTTTACCATCGTGCAACTCCCTGCTCCCACCTCTACCCTTGTCCTTTCTCACTGTCACATTTGCTTTCCTTGTCCCCACAGGTATTCATTGTTCATGCCTTTGTACTCCCTGTCACCTGTTGGAGTGATTGAAAGACTAAGACCCATTCAGGTAGCTAGTTCTTACAAAAGAGAGCTTATTATTGGTTTCTTAATAATATTCTTTTATTCACTCATTTATTCATTCTTTAATCATTCAGTATTCACCAAGATCTATAAACAGAAAAACAAGCAAAATGAATCCAAGAATTGAACAGAAGCTTTACAATCATAAAATTAAATTTCTGATCTCTCTTCCAAGACAGATGAGAGGTGGGGCTTGGGGTCGTTATCCAGGAATCTTGAACAGATTGCTTGTGGACCTAAGAATATAAAAAGAGTGGATAACTGGCAAGGCAAATGGAAAAGTCAGGTGGGCTGTCAGCTTGAAGGGGCTGAGCTAAAAATGAAACAGAAATGAGAGAAACAAGACAGGGGTGAAAGAAGGCAAGAAGACTGGAGAAACTGTGTGTTTGCTTCCTTATGGACAAGAAGTGAGCAGTTCAAAGACACCTGAATTTGTGAAGGAGGGAATCCCTGTTGTACTGGTTTGAGCAGTGACTTTTACAAACTTCCATGAGTGAAGAACTTATCATAAAGTCCAACATTTTGGCCGGCACCGTGGCTCACTTGGCTAGTCCTCCACCTGCGGCGCCAGCACCCCGGCTTCTAGTCCCGATTGGGGAACTGGTTCTGTCCCGGTTGCTCCTCTTTCTTCCAGTCCAGCTCTGTGCTGTGGCCCGGGAAGGCAGTGGAGGATGGCCCAAGTGCTTGGGCCCTGCACCCACATGGGAGACCAGGAGGAAGCACCTGGCTCCTGGCTTCAGATCAGCGCAGCACTGGCGGTAGCGGCCATTTGGGGGGTGAACCAGTGGAAAGAAGACCTTTCTCTCTGTCTCTGTCTCTCACTGTCTAACTCTGCCTCTCAAAGAAAAAAAAAAAAGTCCAACATTTGAAAAAGTTAGTTGATAGTTCTTCCTTACGTTGAAATGGAATCAATTAATTAGCTGTTATTTTTAGCTCTGCGCTTCATCCTTTCATAACATAATTCACAGACATGAATTTTCAGATGTTTGAAAAAGTTTTAATTTCCAATAAATTTGTTCTTTCTCTGGCTTAAGAAGTAAAAGTAAAGGGCTTTGGTTATTTTTATGTACAAAAATAATTCTTGTTTTCCAAGGAAATTCATATTTGCTGAAATTTTCCTTTAAAATGTATCCAGAATCAGACACTGTATTATGAGTGTAACTTGGCCAGTATGGAGCATGCTGAAAATTTATCTTCATTTTTCTTTTTTTAATTTTCTTATTTTTTTGACAGGCAGAGTGGACAGTGAGAGAGAGAGAAAGAGAGAGAAAGAGAAAGGTCTTCCTTTTCCATTGGTTCACCCCCCAATGGCCGCTGCAGCTGGCACGCTGTGGCTGCGCACCGCACTGATCCAAAGCCAGGAGCCAGGTGCTTCTCCTGGTCTCCCATGCAGGTGCAGGGCCCAGCACTTGGGCCATCCTCCACTGCACTCCCAGGCCACAGCAGAGAGCTGGACTGGAAGAGGAGCATCCAGGACAGATCCGGAGCCCTGACTGGGACTAGAACCCGGTGTGCCGGCACCGCAGTCCGAGGATTAGCCTGTTGAGCCGCAATGCCGGCCTTATCTTCATTTTTGTACAACTTACTAGCAAATTCTGTTTTTTTTTTTTTTTTGCTCTGCTGCATTGTTAATTGAACTGTAATTCATGTGTTGTAATTTGCAATTAATATACATCTGAATATTATAAAAATAATGTCAGTATCACTGTTAAATCTAAGCATTTGGCCTTGGTGTGAAGACGCCGTGAAGATGCTCACATCCCACACCGGAGTACCTGGATGTAATAACTGGCTCTGTTCCTTACTATAACATTGGTTAAGATACCAGTGAAGACACCTGCATACTATATCTGAGTGCCTGAGTTTGCAATGCCTTCTTCTTCCCAGTGCAGACCCCGGGAAACAGGAGGTGATGACTCAAGTAATTGGGTTCCTGCCACCCATGTGAAAGAGCTGGATTGGGTTACTGGCTTTGGTCCATCTGACTACTGGGGGACATTGGGGAGTGAATCAGCAGTTGGTAAATCTATGTATCTGTCTGCCTATCTGTCTGTCTTAAATTTATGTATTTTAAGAAGCTCTTGTTCTTTTATCCATGTTAGCAGTTGTGTCACTCATAATTTTGATGAGCAAATACATCAAGCAGAACATGATTAAGAGTAAGAATGTTTTCCTCATTTCTGAGGAGTGAAGACTTCTTAACTTGGCATCAATCCTTTTGTGGTTCTGTTTAGCTACTTGTATGTATTAGATATTAATCATAGTAGTCACCATAATAATGCCTAACATTTATTGAGCAGTTAATGGAAGCAATTTATGTGTGTATTAATTCATGTAATCCTTGTAATACCTTTTTAAGGTGGTTATTACCCCATTTTATGAATGACAAAGCTGAGTCACAGATTACCAAGATCTGTGAAGGCTATGACATTTTACTTTATTTAAAAGCTAATAAATTGGCCATCCACTGTGTTACTAATGGTTGTCAACACAAGACTCTTGGGTCAGAGACACAGCAAGTAATATGGGCTTCATGTTTATTTTGGTTCCCTTATCTCTTAGTTCACACTGAGGTTCCACAGAGTTCAATGTTGGACACTCAGTGAGGGGCATCACAGCTGAGGAACCCCAAGTTTAAGAAGCCTACTCTTTTATAATGGACAGTAAGCAAGCCTGACCTATGTTCCATAGGGAGGCATATTTCTATATCTCAAAGGTGTTTTCTATTCAAACATCTGGGAAAAGATAATGCAGAACAATAGCTGCCAATATCTTTGCTCACAAAACATGCAGAAACAGGAGAGACTCATGGAGATTTTCCTGTTATCCCAAAGTGTTAAGAAGTTTTATAAAGTAACACAAAATAGTAAGTGGATTTACCCCAACTTGGCCCTGAGAGATTTTCTCCATACTTTTCTTGGTCCAGATACCATGTAGCTAAAACATTTCTCTGATCTGCTTTTCTAGTAACAATGTCAGAAAAGGAAACAAGATTTGGCATGGCTTATTTTTAAAAAATCTATGGCAGTTTTTTCTTTTTTAAATTTAAATGCTCACAAACCATCTGTTTAATAACCCATTCTAGAATTTGGTTAAGGAATAGTGTTAAGCTCACTGAGCTCCATTTTCTAGAATCCTTTTACCTTAAAAAATAAAAACATTTGTCCTTATGTGTCATGTCTGTTCTTTTGTTTGCAGTTCTTCCAAGTTTGTTAAAATGGTCCTGGGATGAATTAACAAAACTTGTTTTTCTTAAACTAGTTCATTGGTCTTGTACACCCCATCTTTCTTAAAGTGACCGACTGTCCTCTTAATTTCTGAGCTTTGGTTTTCTTATTGATCAGCTTGATTTTCCATTTAAATACAGCATTTTCCTTTTTGACAAAATAGGTAAACACAAAACAGGATTCAGGAAGTTGTGTTTCATCTCAGTTATCTGTGGATGATGTGCCATTGTCTTCAAAGGCAGGCTCATTCTTTTGTTCAATATTTTCTGACACCTAAATGAGATGTTGACATTTCCTTACAGGGTTATTTTTAATCTGCTTCAGCCCATTTTGAATGTTTTCTAAGGCTTTGAGTCATGTTTCTCTGCTATTCCTTACCAGGTATGTCACCTTTGAGGTGAAATACTTTGTGTAACTCTTCTGTTTCTTTGGGTATTTTCTAATTCTTTATTTGTTGTGTCTTCTGAGGTTTCAGGGACACATTTTTACTTTCAGTAATTCATAATTTCAATATTTTTAGAAACTTTTAGAGTTTCACACCAAGTCACTGCATATTTCAGGAATTAGTAAAATTTTTCTGTACAAGGCTGGAAGATAAATGTTGCAGGGTTTTTAAAGTAAATATTAGGGTTTTTTTTTTTCAGTTTAAAAATTTAACAATTTTTAACATTTTGTCACATTCACTTCATATGTAGATATTTTATACATATACCGTCATAGTATTTTTATCTTTTTTAAAAAGATTTTTATTTGTTTATTTGAGAGGTAGAGTTATATACAGAGAGAGGGAGAGACAGTGAAAGATATCCATCTGCTGGTTCACTCCTCAAATGGCTGTAGTGGGTGGAAATGCACTGATCTGAAGCCAGGAGTTAGGAGCTTCTCCCATCTGGGATCAGGAGCCCAAGCCCATGGGGCCATCTTCCAGTGCTTTCCCAGGCCACAGCTGAGAGCTGGATCGAAAGAAGAACAACTGGGACATGAAACGGTGCCCATATGGGATGCTGGTACCTCAAGTGCAAGCTTAGCCTACTATGTGACAGTGCCAACTCCTGTTTTTTCTTCAAAACAGAGATAAAAAAATCACAAAGTGAGGGATTCATGACAGCTATAATCTGGGTGAAGAATGGTGTATTGTCATATGCATGGTATGATTCAGTGAAGCCATATGTACAACTTTAGATCCAGTGGTGTGATATCCAGGGTTTGGGGCTATAGGTCTGTGCACCAACTAGCCCTCACTGCATTTTTTTAAATTTAAAGGGCCGTGACTTTTACTTTACAAAGATATCATTGTATTTTATCTTAATAATTATTTATTTATTTGAAAGTGAGAGTTACACAGAGAGAAGGAGTGGCAGAGAGAGAGTGAGAGATCTTCCATCTGTTGGTTCACTCCCCAGTTGGCCGCAACTGCCAGAGCTGCACTGATCGGAACCAGGAGCCAGAAGCTTCTTCCAGGTCTCCCACGCAGTTGCAGGGGCTCAAAGACTTTGGCCATCTTCTGCTGCTTTCCCAGGCCACAGCAGAGAACTGAATCAGAAGTGGAGCAGCTGGGACTTGATCCTGTGTCCATATGGGATGCTGGCACTGCAGGCGGCAGTTTTACCTGCTACACCACAGCGCCAGTCCCCCCTCACTGCATTTTTTATAAAAGCAGCTGTATATGATACCTAAATGAATGAGTGTGGCCATGTTTCAGTAAGGTTTATTTATGGATACTTTATTTTTAATATATAATTTTCATATTTCATAAAGTATTCTCTTTATTTTTATTCATTCATTAAAAATGTAAAAGCCATTCTTACTTTGTAGACCATTCAATATCAGGCAGTAGGCCAGTTTTAGCCCACGGACTGTGTTTTGCCAATCACACACACACACACACACACAAATGCACATAAATGCACACCTATCTTTTTAATCTCCATTTATAAAATCCATGTCCTGTTTCACTCAGTTGCTTCGAATTGTGAGCTTAAGGCTGTCATGGACTTCTAAGAATTCTGTCACAGTTCCTTCATGAAATGGTTACTCCTTTTTCACTGCAGTTCACTCTAAAGTAGCAACTCCTCTCATTGCTTCTTAAGCCTCCAGGCAGAAGAAACAATCAGCAAGTCAATAATTTGTCAGGTGCTTGACTTTTGGCATTATAGGTATTTCAGTATAAATCTGAATCATAGAGTTCAATGATCAATTGAATCATTAGATGTCTAAATAGTGAACCAGAACAAGCATTTACATCTTGCTAGTAGACGTTGGAGCAAAACAAAATGTCAGGGAGATCCCGTTACATGAAGGGTCGCAAGCATCAGAGGCAACATTAAACATGAGACAAAGCTTTGGCACAATCCAGAGCTTCTGATGGATTCTGAGTAAGTCTGGATTTAGGTAGGCTGGGGGCCTAGGGTACAATTAGATGAATGAAGTAGTTGGCTGGAGTGGGACACTTGAAAGCTGAGTTCCCAGGCAGCAGCAAAGGCAATTTAACTAGAATTATTTCTTTGCCTTTTGGCAAGAAGGATCACCTGCTGTATTTACTGAGAGTGACCCCTTAGCTAGGATTTTGTTTATGTATTCTGGCATTTCTTTATTTTCATTTTTTAGGATAGCTAAAACCAACCTTGCAGAATCTGTCCAGGGAATGTTTTTGTTCTTTTTTTGGTGTAATCCTTGTAGGTTACATAGTGTCAGTTGGAGGAGATGGGGAAGAGGCAAGAAGAGGCTAAGAATGAGAAATAATAAATAAAATTATTTTCCTTGATGTTCTTTCTTTGCTATGGGCACATCTGTAATACTCAGCTAGTTAGTGGACAGTTGGACTTGTTTTTGCTTTTGATTTTAGGATATATATATATATATGCATATGTATATATATGTATATATTTGACAAGAGGCAGTATAATGATGGAGTTGTAAGTTGAATACAATCATTTTCTTTTTTCCTTGGAACTTTTATCTTTTTGTTTATACTACTCAACATCTTGAACAACAAAGTTCTGATTTATGACTTGCTTATACCCTCCTTTAGAACTCATTTTGAATTTTCTTTGACCTAAATGCATTTGTGTGAATTTTAGTCTTTATTTTAAGGCTCAGGAGACACATTTCTGTTATATAGTAATGCATTTTCTTGTGAAATAACTTAGTTACACAGATTTTGTCTTTCTGAATCTTTCACATTTTTGGTCATTGGCCTACTGGCTGCCATAGTATTGACTGACAGCCCTTATGATGATATCTGTACTGCTTTGCCAAAATCATGGTTCAGGATGGCTTTCAGAAAGGAAGGACTTTTAAATAAAGCATTTATGAAAAATACAGGCTAATCTGTTCCAGAGTTAAGACAACAAAAAATGAAATATTTATGAGTCTGGGCTTGGCTGCATGAGAAAATACGGACAAGGCTGTGGTTTCATTACATTACTTACAGTATTTGTGTGACCTAAAAAACGAAAAGTGCAAAAAGATCTAATGTAGTCAGGTATGGGGGCTGCTAAGATATGCATGGCTAATGAACTATTATGGTCTTTTTGAGAGTGAAGTTCTCTTTTTATTTTGTTTGAAGATATAATAGAGGATGAGAAAGTGCAACCAAAGGTAAAAATACTGTTTGATGGCACAAGAGATACAAATGTAAGAAAGGTTCAATTGAAAAACTATTGATATGTACATTTTGTAGGCTTTTTCTCCATAATAAAGACTTATGCTGTTATTTCTCTCTTTTAAAATCATATTTTCCAACAGTAACATTCACTTAATTTAACTAGATCTTAGTTCATTTAAATTTCAATGTGTGGCCATAAAAATTAAGGTAAATTTATTGTGTTTTTTGATGTGGCAATTGAATTCCTCCTTGTAAAGTGCTTAAGTAAAATAAGATGAATTTAAATACACTATTAGTTGAAGAAATCACCTTTTATTAATAGAAAATAAAAACATTTATTCAAATAAAGAGTTCTATTCCCAAACATGGTAAGTTTTAAAAATGTTATATATTTTGCTGTTTGTAAAATTTACTGAGGTAATTCAGCTATTTGTAAGAATAATTTCAGGAAAACTTAAAATACTGTCTCCCAGGTTTGATCTTAATAAAAAGAATATATGTTTCTGTTTTCTATTTCTAATAGAAAAGCATAGTTGTCTACACTTCTACATACAGAAAAAAAACTTATACAATAGGGAATACTATTTGATTTTTTTCAACGAAGACAGAGAGAGAAGGGAAGAGAGATGTTTCCAAAGATAGAGGCAGTTGCAAGTGTCTTTTTCTAGTTTTCTTTAAGATTTATTTTATTTATTTGAAAGAGGTACGGGGGGGGGGGGAGAGAGAGAGAGAGAGAGAGAGAGAGAGAAAGAGAGGTCTTTCATCTGCTGGCCCACCCTCCAAATGGCTACAGCAGCCAAAGCTGAGCCGATTTGAAGCCAGGAGCCAGAAACTTCCTCCAGGTCTCCCACATGGGCACAGGGGCCCAAGGACTTAGACCATACTCCACTGCCCTCCTGGGCCACCAGCAGGGAGCTGGATCAGAAGTGGAGCAGCAGGGACCTGAACCAGCACCCATATGGGATGCTGGCACTGCAGGCCAGGGCATCAATCCTCTGCACCACAGGGATGGCCCCTGTGTCTTTAAAGCTTGAGAATTTTAGTTTCTACCAGTTTGTGTGTAGTTTCTCCTGTGGAATTTAGTTAAAGCTTATTTATTTTTATTCTTCTGTTTCCACTGAGCTCAGTTTACACAATATCATACTAAAATTAATGGAATAAAATGAAGATTTTGGAATCATGAATTTCTATAAGTCTTTTTCAAACAAACCTATTTTAAGTCTAGATAGACTTGCAAAGTATGTTTTGTTTTTTGTGGGTTTTTTTTGGTCAATCAGCTGTTTGCAATTGGGAATACTTCTTTCCTATAGAAGAAGAATGTTCTAAATGTTAATATGTGGTAAAAAAAAAGACTGATAGAAAATTGTGTTGTACTGGAAGTATTTAAGACAGAAAAAGTATTATAGTTTATTTATTTTAAGTTTTTATGATCAGTGCCTAGTTAGTAAGACTGTTCCCAGTTAGCCAGATTCTGTTTCATCTTTTTTAGATTCCCAGTTACCTCAGAGAATTTCCTAATCACCTGATTTCGAATGTTTCTCCAGTCTCCATTTGGAAATAGGTCATCTTACAGTTTTTTCTGAGGTGAATTTAAAATTTTAGGTCCCTCTTTGGGTTTAAGGGTGGACTAGACACTTGAACATGGAGTTCTAACTTTATAATTGATAAAGATGGGAAAACAGGAAGAAGGAGGAGTTCGTGTTACTTAGCCTTTTAGTGAGCAGTAGGCAGGCTGCCTTGGCTGGCTTCGCAGGGTAGTTGTAGGAAGGAATGGTGGGTTGGTTGCAAACTCAGCCTTCAGAGCAGCTTACTGGAGTCCATGGGTGGTGAAGGGTCTCAGATCCATGACACTGAGTTAATTTTTCACTTTTGGAGAACTCATCATTTTAACAAATCCCAACATAGCAAAGCAAAAAGTAGGGAGGACAAAAGTGAGTCAGCTAATCCTTTTGTTGCTGAATTCAGATATCTACAGTTCTATAATAATGTGACTATGAACATATGGATAGCTATATATATATATATATATACTTATATATATTTAAAGCTGGTATTTATTTATTTGAAAGGTATAGGAACAGAGGTAGATAAGCAGAGAGAGAGAGAGAAAGAGAGAGAAAGAGAGAACTTCCATTAGTTGGGTTCACTCTCCGAATACAAAGTTAGAGTCAGGTGGAAACCAAAAGCCAGGAACTCCATCTGAGTGACTCACATGGTTGTCAGGGATCCAAGTACTTGGGCCACAATCTGGTGCTTCCCAGGATATGCATTAGCAGAGAGGCGGTTAGAAGTGGAGGCAGAACTCTATCCCAGGCCCTCTGATGTAGGATATAGGTGTCCCAGGCAAGGCTTAATCCACTGCACCACAACACCCTTCCCTTGGATAGCAGTATTAACATTCTATATTTGTAAAATGTTTTGCAGGTAATCAGGCTCTGATAGTATCTAATTGGATCTTTGAACTAATTCTGTAAGATAATTAAGGCAGATACACTTTGCAGGTGAGGAAATAATATGAATTATTATTTACCTGAGGTTATATGGGAGTAAATAACAAAACCTAGAGTCACATTGTCCCTCTCCCCAGTCTGGTGCCTTTTCCTCTGTGTGGACCACACTGCTTCTTGCAAATTGGGCATCTGAAAGTTCACAATGTGTCTTAGATGTTAACTGACCCCAGGGCTAAGACAGTGGCTTCTGTTTCTTCCACAGTTTTTTTTTCTTTTTCTTTTTTCAGTATTGGTCTATGCCATCCAGCAGGAATCATCATTAAAGGTGATGTGGGTTTGATGTCATGGAGAAAAACCAGCCTTTAGACAGTGGAGAGTAAATCTTGGGCTTAGCCATATCCCAGCTTCATGACCTTGTTATTCAATCTCTGAGCTTCATTTTCTCATCTGTGGAATATAGATGGAAATACTTATATTGGTAGTATAATAGTCCAAACTAAAAGTGGTATTTGTAAACATCCCACACATAGCTACCCGGTAGTAGAGTCTCTCTCTTCAGTGATCTTGATGACTTCCTTTTCCTAGCTCCTCCTGCAGGAATGTTTTTACTTGTTTCTTTGCTTTGTTTTGTGTGTTTTTCACCTTAAAACCTAGAATTCTAGAGTTTAGAAGAGGGCAGCCCATTTTGCCAAGGAGCATCTTCTAATCTGACCTGTGAGTTCTGAGGAGTCCAATGTAAGGGAAGTGTACAATTTACAAGAAGCAGATACATCATGTTCCTCATTTCTTGTCCCCTTTGGTCAGGCAGTTACATTACAAACAACTGATCCAGGAATATTCTTTAGAGGAAAATCTGACTTTGTGGATATGCTCAGAAGTCATATGTTGTTTCTGCTTGAACTAGTATATCCTTGGAAACTTGAAACCTGAAACTTAGAAATTAATTTTGAAGTTCTGTTTGTGGTATTTGCAAGTGAAGTTACAATTGTTTATTCATGAATTTCTCTGAAGCTATTAGATGTGGCAAAACTAGATGTTGCCCTGTTTTATTCTAAGGTTGTCTTGGTTTTTAGAAAAAGTCTTAGATATTGATTTGCTTTAAATATGATGCTTTTAAATTAATGAATTCATCATTAAGTAACATCTTATTTTCTGAGATATATGTTTTATAGGTAGTTTTATATAATAAATTTTTAGAATCTTCCTTCCTGGGTATCATTTTGACTCTCTTGTTAGATTTTTTTTTTTTTTTTTTTTTTGCTTTCCAGTAGTGGGTTTTATAAAACTATGATTCCCATGTCATTTGATTCAGTGTCTTAGGTCATTTCTTTTGCAGCAACCACTTTTCTGTCTGAGGACTTCTTCCTGGGACTATCACTGAGCTAAGAATTTTACTCTGAGCTTGGCTATGTTTTAAATTTAGGAAGCGAATTTTCCTTTTCTGTTTTAATAAATAAGGTTAATGAATTGCTAGTTTCTATTGAAGTAGGAATGCTTACCTTCGTGATTAATAGTGTGGACCATTTTGCTCTATGATGTGCACTGTTAACAGAGTGCTGCTCTTGTCCTGTGAAGCACTACCCTTTCATGTATCCAAGTTGAGAAACTTTAAGTTGAAAATATTGGACTTTTCCTTAAGGTTTCAGGCACTGAGGAAGGTCCAAGGAAGAGCATTGTAAAGATTCTTTCACATTCATGTCTCTTTCCTCCCCTTCAGTACTAGGAAAATACATTGGATAATTTAGTCAAAGAAGCATAGTTCCTTTTCCCATTTGTCTGGAAATAATTATTTACTGAGGAGATATGTGCCCAGTGGAAGAAAGGTTTGGCAAGTAATACATATTCTTTAGCTCATTGGTGTTGGGAGCATATGTTAGTGATCCTGTAATAAAAAGCACATGCTTAAAAAGTGGTTACTGTGTGTGGGTAGTAACCGTTCTTATACAGTATTGTGTCATGGGAAGGGCTTTATTTTGATTGAAAATAATGCACGAATTTGATACCCAAGTTTTGTAATGGTTTTGTTTCAAGATATAGTCCAGCCCTAGAAATACCTATTCATAAAATGTAGAAGCTTGGGATTCCATTTTACTTACTTAGAGGTCAACTTTAATAAAACTCTGAAGTAAATATATGGTGAAGATGAGCATTTTAAATGGGAATTTAGAAACCGGAAAAAAGATAAAAACAACAAATGAATTCAACATAGTTACATCACCAGGTAAGAATGGCAATATATTTTGCTACTACTTTGAAGGTTTTCCACAGACTTGCAATGTTTACTGTTTACTTAACTTAAGAAAATGAAAGATTGAAAGTATTAGCACTGTAATTTTTATTTTGGGAGTCTCTTTTTCTGTTTGTTACTTCCAGTGTTGGTCCATTTA
Organism: Oryctolagus cuniculus; assembly: GCF_964237555.1. Taxonomy (NCBI): domain Eukaryota; kingdom Metazoa; phylum Chordata; class Mammalia; order Lagomorpha; family Leporidae; genus Oryctolagus; species Oryctolagus cuniculus. The sequence continues at coordinate 149,412,657 of NC_091434.1, forward strand.
AAATTAATTGATCTGACTGTATAAAGTATTACTTAACTTGAATTTAGACATGCGTTTTTATTTTAGAATCATGCCAGGTATCTGGAACAAAGTGTGTTTACTTTCTGAGTGAATGCAGGGGGACATCAAAAAGTTCATGAAAAAATGCACATTATCTTCCCGTGCCGCTTTTTCCATGTACTTTTTCAAACCCCTCATATAAAACTGTCAGTTCCTTCTGTCCAACCAGAGGCTGCTGTGCCCTGAAAGCAGCCATTTATGCTTTTATCAAGTTGGTTGATGGCTTTTGTTAGTACTATTTTAGGGCAGGCTATCATGATTTCTTTTAATTTATAAGAATTATTTTTGTATTCAGCCTAATATTATTCTTACTGCTATTAGACCCAATTATTCTAAGAGGCTGTATTTTGGGATTAAAATGTTTGGGATTGTATCAAAATGAAGATTACTTGAGAGTACTTTTAAATGTTAGACAACAGTATAAATTTAAGGTAACTTTTTGCACAGAATTTCATTAACACTCTTAGATTAGCACTATTAAACCAATTCTTTAGTTTCCTCATTTTGTATCTTTATCAAATAATCTGTTGAAGTAGATGTTAAAAATTTGTGGGTTTTTTTTGGCAAATTATAATTTTTTAGTAGCCCATTGTTACTCAGAAATTAAATTGTATATGGCTGAATGTCTGTGTTACTTTTAAAAAAGCTTCATCTAATCCTCATTTTAAATCTGGGTTGCATAGAAAGATAAACTATATCCAACAATATTTGTCTTCCTTGTTTTTAGGGGAAAAATAGGCCTGCACATTTCGCATATGAAGCACTCAAAAGATTATAATTCACTAAAATAAATAAGAGTATACCCAAACTTTTAATATCTCTAGAGAATAATTGCTCTGTATTCCTCATTGTAATTGCAAATTGTGTCCTGTGGTGTAGACACTCAAGAAGCATGAGATACTTCATTGCTCTAGAATTTTGTTTGTTTCATTTTGCATTAGCCAGAACATGGTGGCTGTTTTTGCCAAATGATCGTGTTCATTGAATTTATTAGTCTAAGACAAATTTTGTATTCCAAAATATAGTTTGACTTATACATGTCATTGTTAAAGATGGGGAGAATTATTTTTAAAATGACATTCTTTTTATTCCAAGATCATTTATTATGGGCATTTATGTGTCATGCATTCTGTCATGTAGTCATTACTTGTTTAATTAGTATAAATCAAAAAACAATGTAGTTTTCTGGAGTAGTCGCAAAATGAGAATGTTGCCTGTTGAAATACCAAAGGTAAGTTTTGAAAGTTTATCTTTCTGCAAAATTGAGGCTGAGAAGATTTCATATTAATTTTATGAAAGAGCAAGTAGATGAATCATCTAAATTTTATAACTTTAAGAAATCAAGAACTGTTAGATATTGTAGGGTTTGAAAAGGCTATATGCTTTATATATTAACTTAATCCTAAATGTAAGTCAGTTCATTCATTCAACTTTAGCTTTTTTCTTACAACTTATTTTTTGGTTAAAAATGATTAACGAGGAAAATTTCCTAAAGTATTTTGTTTTTAAAAATACTGTGTTATTACGTTTGATTTCTTGTTAACTGATAAATATCTTTCAGAACATTTGTAGTTTTAATTTCGTTTGAATGGAAATCTCCTATTTTAAGATAAAGATTTCTTTTATTTCCATAAGAGCTTTAAGAATTTAGGATTTGAGCATTTGCTGTGGCATATGGTGCATTTTCTGTCCTATTTTGTATACCAGCCCATTAAGAAGAGAAAGTGAAGTAAGTAATCTAAAAATAACTCTGCTGTTGGCCTAATTTAACAACAACAAAAAAAGTCTTCTGTGCATAAGTAAAGTTCCACATTTTATCTTCCCTGGTAGAAAATCTCTGAAGCCTTTTACCACCTATTCACAGAACAACACCTCATTTGGCAACATAATTGCAGCCAGAAGGGCTGACTTGACTTCTTTGCAGTTATGTGTGCTTACCCTAGTCATAGTACTAACCTTAATCTCAAGAGAGTGACATCACCTGGTGATTACTCTTCTGCCACCCCCAACATCACACATGCATCCACCTTGGACCAAGCACATTGATTATCACAAAACTATGCAATCTTAAACTGAACTTGCATTGGTATTTTTTAAAAAATTGAATTAAAACGGGGTTGGGCTTTGGTGAAGCAGTTAAGACATTGTTTGGGATGCTGGCATCTTCTATCAGAGTGCCTGGTTTCAGTCCTGGCTCTGCTTTGGGCTCCAGCTTCCTGTTAATGTGCACCCTGAGAGACAACAGATGATGGCCCAAGTTGTTGAGTCCCTGCCACCCATGTGGGAGACCTGGATTGAGTTCCTGATTCTTGACTTTAGCCAGGCGCAGTCTTGGCCATTTTGAGCACTGGGGGAGTGGGCAGGAGGATGGAGAATGCCTCTCTCTCTGTCTCTCTCTCTGTATGTGTGTCTTTCTCCCATCACTGCCTTTCAAATTCGTATACATTAGTTAAAATATATTTAAAACTGTTCACAAGAGGTATAGCATATATTTCAAAGTTCATTTTTTGCCTTGTTAAATTCACTTTTTAAATGATCATAAGACATCTTAAAAATAGTAACATCTTGTAAGATGAAACAAATTTCCTTTTTCACCATTTTGTTCTTACTATTTACTGTTTTCCAGATTGTTAACATTTTTATACTTTCAACATTTTTGTCCTGTTTATTTTAGTGCTTAATGTAGAAACCAGAAGATAATGGTTCTTTGTCTAACATTAATATTTTGGCATTTTGGACATTTTGTATGAAAATACACCCAGTATTGATCAGAGATGCAATGTGCTTGACTGTGGACATCAGTAGTGGTATGGTGAATTTCTTTCTGGAGGGGAAACTGCTTGGCCCTAATTATTTAAAGGCTTTTGCACTTACTTTCAAAGGAATTTTTATTCCTTCCATAAGAGCTTTAAGAATTTAGTAGTGAGCATTTGCTGTGGCATATGGTGCATCTTAAATTTTAAAATACTTTTGAATCCTCCATAAGCATTCATTCACTGATACGTTGGACTAGTATGAGCTTAGAACATCCATAAGGAATACTTTAGCTCTTAAAAAGATAAGGTGTGGAGAAGACAGAAAAGAAACTTTGTTAAGGAATAACATGCTTCAAGTATTAGGACTGGAGGAAGAATGAATAACAGACCTATTAGGGAGCTGCAGTAGATAGCTCCATCAGTGGCCTGCAATGAATCACAGCTCCTGGGATCCTGTTCCTGTGAAGTCCCCTCCCATAGTGACTCTGGTTTGGGTATTTGACTTGCTTTGGACATTGCAAAATAAATGAATGTAGTGAAAGAGGAACTTGATAAATGTTTGCACATTGGAACTTGGCTTCTTGGAATGCTGCCGTCATCATGTGAAGAAACCAGGTCTCCCCTGCTTGAAGATGAAAGACCACATGGAGAGACCTAGCTCAGCAGGCCCAGGTGAGCTGCACCCCAGCAGTGCAGCTGCATGAGTGAACTCCTACAAGACCAGCAAAAGAACCGCACTGTTAACCAACAGAAATGTAAGAAACAACACATTGTTGTTGCTTTAAACCACTAAATGTGAGCATATAGCAATAGAGAATGGATATAGAAACTTAATTTTTTATCATTTTCCCTGCATCCCTTTTATAGCAGTTGCTTTGGTAACATTTCTACAATATACTACCTACAAAACAGAGTATCTTGTTGCAGATAGTTTAATAATACTGTTTCAGAATTTCATTGAGGAAAATGAGTTTTTTTTTTTTTTTTTCCGGTAAGAGGAAGCACTGTGAATGCTCTAGAGTCATAGCTATCTGGTTAATTGTGGTGAGCTGCTTAGTCCATGTGGAACAGGGACATTAGCATCAGGGGAGCAACTCACCTTAAGAGAGGTGAGACTTGGAGTTTGCATGCTGTTTCCAGGACCATAAATTATCGTGAAAATAATAGGAATTTATTCAAGTAGGATGTGCACTACTTAGACTACTGTGAACTTCTCTACTGCAGAATTTGTTCCATAATCTTATGAATGAGGACAGAAGCAAAAAAGATCAATAATGCCAAGATCACTCTGTAAGACTTTATGGATATAATATACTTTGTATCTGTTGCTCCAGAGCCTGGAACAGATGAGAATGAAGGAGTTTTTTCCCCACTCTAATAGATGTCTTAAATTATGCTGGAACACAAAACTGAGGAATGCTCACAAATTGGAAAAATTAGGTACTGAAACAGTGAGTCATGTCACCTAGGGATTAGGGCTATCAGTCCCAGAAAAGAGGATAGGACCATAGAAACAGCAAGGTGGTTGCTGTGCTTCCAATGGCTTATTATTGTTGCTAGGATGTCTTCCATAGGCCTGAGGGTGCAAGTGGTCATTGTTTGGAGCAGGAGAATAGGGAGTCTCCTTTGGAGCTTGAAACATTACATAAAGAAGTACACAGGGGAAACTTGGGAACGCTGCCTACCCTAATTGGGAGGCATTTGAAGTTTTTGGAGTTCTTGTGCGTTTGGGTTTTTTTTTTTTTTTGCCACTCTCACAATTACTTATTATTATTATTATTTTTGCTTTCCCATTTGGATATAGCCTGGGATAACATGAGTATTGAGTTCATTCTTCTACTGTGGTCTTCAGAAAGGGAGACAAAAGAAAAGAAAAAGTAACAATGCAAAAACTTTTCTAATTAACTTTTTTTTTTTTTTTTGACAGGCAGAGTTAGTGAGAGAGAGACAGACAGAAAGATCTTCCTTCCATTGGTTCACCCCCCAAATGGTCACTACGGCCAGTGCGCTGCACCGATCTGAAGCCAGGAGCCAGGTGCTTCCTCCTGGTCTCCCATGCGGGTGCAGGGCCCAAGCACTTGGGCCATCAACAGGGACAGAACCAGCACGCCAACCAGGACTGGAACCCGGGGTGCCGGCGCCGCAGGCGGAGGATTAGCCAAGTGAGCCGCAGCAGCGGCCTCTGATTAACTTATAGCTTGAGTGTATTGTGGGAGTTTGATCCTTCATCAAAGATTGAATCACGATGGATTAGGAGTAAAAGAACCAAAGTAGTGACTTCTAGAAGACCCCAAATTAATGCTTTGAAGATAAAGTAATTTCCAGTTTCACTGGTTATCTAATGTCATAGTAGGTGACATTGTTCAGTGTTCTGATCAGATTGATAGTGTGGAAAATGCAGGAAATAAAAAAGGCCAAGGGTGAATTACAAGAGTGTGAAGACCTCTAGGAGGAAAAGCACAATTAAGCAAGTCCACACAAAAGAGAAAAATAACTTATAAAAATCTTAATTAAAATTACTGTGTTTTATCAGTAATGGCTTACACCTAGTTAGGATTTTATATATGTAGTTCAAAAAATGTTGTGTTTCTTTTCATCTACTAGAAAGGTGGAGAGAGAGAAAGGTTGAATCTTAATTCTTCTAGTTCTCTCCCCAAATAGTACTGAGCCAAGCTGAAGCCAGGAGCCTAGAATTCCATCCTTGTCTCCCACTTTACGGGCAGGGGCTCCGAGCACTTGAATCAACATCTGCTGCCTTTCAGGATTCATTAGCAGGGAGCAGGATCAGAAGCAGAGGTGCAAGGACTCCAGCTGGCACTCTGATAGAGGACATGGACTTCTGAATGGGATGTAGGCTTCTCAAGAGGCAGCTTAATCTGCTGTGCCACAATGCCTACTCCAGATTCTTAAGGTTTAAGGAAGTCACAAGTGGAAGTCCAACAAGGCTGTTTCTTGGGTAAATCATTTTATCAAATCTAAATGGGTTGAAAAGTTTCAGGCCTATTAAAGTAGGAAGGTAAATGAGGGTAGCATGAAGCCTTGCCATGTCAATGTGAATTTTGTGTATGTATGTATGGTATTTTTCATTTTGCAAATCATTTAAGGGAACAAATATTAGAAAGCTCTGGTGAAATAATGACGACATAGAAAAGAGAATTAAAATAAAACAAAATGTGATTTGATATAAGCAGCAAAATTCTACCAAAATGAAAGACCTATAAATTCCCAGTTTGCTCTAGAGTGATAAAAATAAAGAGTAGTTAGCTATAGTGTAGCATTCTCCAGGAGATGAATGCCATTCTTTTTTTTTTTTTTTTTTTTTTTTTTTTTGACAGGCAGAGTTAGTGTGAAAAATAGACAGAGAGAAAGGTCTTCCATTGGTTCACCTCCCAAATGGCCACTATGGCGGGCGCGCTATGCCATCCAAAGCCAGGAGCCAGGTGCTTCCTCCTGGTCTCCCATGGGGGTGCAGGGCCCAAGCACCTGGGCCATCCTCCACTGCACTCCCGGGCCACAGCAGAGAGCTGGACTGGAAGAGGAACAATTGAGGCAGAATCCGGCGCCCCAACTGGGACTAGAACCCGGGGTACCAGTGCCACAGGTGGAGGATTAGCCTAGTGAGCCGTGGTGCCAGCTGGGATGCCATTATTTGAAATACATTCTGAAAGGGAGTAATGTGTGGTAGAGGAAGCTATACCCTAGACCTTGTTCCTGTAGTAGCTTTCCTGAAAGATCCTTATGTGTATTTTCATAAAGCCTGAAGATATACCATCAAAGCATAAATCTGAGCTTAATTATGAGAGAGACTAGATATATGCTCTTCTTTCTTTAATTGTTACATACTTACCTGTTAGACTTCATTTATTTCTACAACTTCAGTTAAATCTTTTGAAACAACTCCAAGTTTATGTGTTTGGTCCCTTTCTCCACTGTGCTGCTAGTGAGTGGTCCCAACAGTGTCCTGGCTATCTCTTCCTGGATAGTCTTTTTTTCTTTGAATTTCTTGGTTGTAAAGCAATATATTGTTTTTTTTTTTTTTCAAGAATCTTAAGTTGTGTTTTTCTGGATCCATATTGCCTTATAGCTATTGATGTTCCACTCCCGCAATAAACCTAATAATGATGGTTGTTGGACATGTAATCTGTTTGCCTGAAAATATCAAAGTTATATCATTCTGAAATTTTGATATGTATGAAGTAATCAAAGACTGAGAAAAGCAGTCAAAAATCAAGAATGAAACTATGGGAGAAGAGTTGAAATAAGTTGTCTTAAACCATTAAGCTAAATGCCTACTCCCTGTTTACTTTTAATGCTATGAACCTGGCGTTAGATACTTAGTTGAGCAGTTATGATGCCCACATGTCACACTGGATCACCTGGGTTTGATATTCAGTTCTGGTGCCTCAGCTGGAGTCTACTGAGAGTAGACAATGATGTGAAAAATTTAATAGGCAAGAATAGCAATATAGTTTTTATGTTATCTTCTGTTTTTTACTACCCTTTTCTTTATCTAGTCACCATCAAGCTTTGAAAAGATCTTGACAGGCTGGACTAGATAAAAACTTACAGGAATAAATTTAATAGAGGTAAATGTAAAGTTCTTTATAGTTGAGTAAACTTAATTGGAGGTCGTGCAACCTATAGGTTTTTTAAAAGATTTATTTATTTATTTGAAAGGAAAAATCATAGAGAAAAAAGGAAAGAGAAAAGGGAAGGGAGGGGGGAAAAGGGAGGGAGGGAGGGAGAGGGGGAGAGAGAGAGAGAGAGAGAGAGAGAGAGAGAGAGAGAGATCTTCCATCTGCTGGTTTACTCCCCAAATAGCCACAACATCCAGGGCTGGATCAGGCTGGAGACAGGAGCCAGGAACTCCATCTTGGTCTCCAACATGGTGGCAGGGGTCCACGTACTTGGGGTAGCCTCCACTGCTTTCTTGGTCACATTAGCAGGAAGCTGGATTGGAAGTACAGCAACTGGGACTCAGACCCCGTGAGATGGAATTCCAGCATTTTAACTGACTACAAGCTTCACTTAGATGAACAGAATGACATTCATTGATTCACATTTTAAGACTTTTGATTATGTGCTAAATAATTTTCCTGGCTACTAGAAACCCCAATACCCATGTGCCACATGAACTTCAGAGTGTGAAACACATAAGCAAACAAATTATTGCTCTACAACATAAGTACAGTTACAGAGATTTGCAGAAGATGCTAGAGGCAGAGAGAGACCAAGTACTTCAGGATGGGGGAAATGGAGGTAATAAGAGAAGCTTTCTAGAGGAGACCCTTGAATTGTCACAGGAAGTTTGACTATCTAAGGTTAGAAAGGCTTGTTTTAGCTTTTTAGACCAGTGCTTCTCAAAGTGGTGAATCCATTTTGAAATTAAATCAGTCCTCAAATACAAGTTCATTCTCTATTTCCCATGAGTTAAAAAGCATGTACATTGGGCAGGGTTCTGTCTTGCTGTGGAGGGCGTAGCAATCCGGAAGGTGTCTTCCCTCGTCCTGGGGTGGGCGGATCAGCAATCCCAGCCCTAAGCCCTACACAGGTGCTTCCATTTAGAATCCGAAAGCTTGGGCCAGGCGGTGGGAATGGAACCCAGCACCTCTGTGAGTGGAGCTTCCTCAATGCACAGAGCTACAAGCTTAGTATGCAAGGGGAGAGTGGCTTGTATATGTTCCTGGCTACTTCTCCCTTCCACCCCCTGCTGACTCTGCTCCCTCGCCCTCCCTACGCCACTCATTTCCCTCCCACCCCCTTGCTTCGGCCCTGCCTGCCCATTTGGGCCTCAGGGTGGGGCCGGCAGATGGGAGGGGTCTCAATAAAGTTTTAAAAGAAAAAAAAGAAAAAAAAAGTACCTAGGTTTTTACTTACATGACCAATTGACTGTTTTACTAATAGTCTATATAAGGCTTATTGTAATATATCCTCCATTAACAGAATTCTGCTCATTATTAGTGACCACTGAATGTTCTGATATTGTATCATAAGTCAGAGTGTGACAGAATTCTTAGTTTTGGTGCGGAGGTCCAACTGACTATGCTTACAAGACATTTTAGAGAAGAATGTTTTGGTATTGGGATATCAGCTTGGCTGTCTTAAACTGATCATAATGTTTAAACGTGATTATTTTGCTTATGAATTTTAAATGATTTATATTTGTTAATACAAATATTTTATGGATTTTCTGCTTAATGCAGTGGTTAGAGATTCATATTTGTATCAACCATATTTTTGGCTTTTGCATGTTTTATACTCAAGTGTAGTTGGTGAATTGTGAGCTCAGTCATCTTAAGTAGAGGTTCTCAAACGTTGGCATGTGTAAGAATAGCCCAGGGTTTGTTATAAAACACATTCTTGGATCTACTTCCAATAATTCTAATTCAGCAGGTCTGTGTAAGCCCTGATGATTAACCTTTCTAGCCTACTCCCAGGTGATGCTGATGGTGCATATCTTCCAACCACACTTTGAACAGCGCTGGCCTGTATTCTGATTGCTCAAGCAGATTCTGGTGTTTGGATACAGTTTGAATGTCTTCCAAGGCTTCCTATATAGAAAATTGTATACTCATTGTGAGGTACTAAGAGTGTAGAAACAATCTGATTGTAGTGTTTAGAGGTGGGGCTTTTGGGGAATTACTAGGATTAGATAAGGCCATGTGGGGAGGTGGAATCCCTGTGATTGGGTCTTGGTGGACATATAAAAGCAAGAGAGACACACAGATGTGCAGTCTCTGTTGATTGCTTTGTGATGCCCTGTGCTGCTTCAGAAGATGCAAGAAGACCATCAGGAGATCAGTCCTAGACCCTGTATATTTATAACTTTGAACCAAAATACACCTCTTTTTAAATATAAAATAGCCTGCCTCAGGTATTTCGTTGTAATGAGAAACAGGCTAATACAACAGATATTTAGAAAATCCTTTGAAAACTTTTCCTGTGTGAAGACATCTCATTTCATTCACTTCTTTTCTATTTGAAGGTAGGGATGTGCATTATAGGGTGTGGACAGGAGCATTTCAGAGTGTTTTAGCCAACTTCAGTAACTTCGAAAAAGTTTGAGAGTACTGGGTTTAAGCTAATTTTAAGTTACTCAATGTGGCTAGATCAATCCCAGCCCTGTGCTAGGTGAGCAGCAGGATAAATCAATGTGACCCGAATATCATGCTAGAAGAACAGAGGGGCTAAATATGGCTAGAGAAATTTACTGGATTAACTAGGATTTTTGTATGCCATGCTCAATTTGTGGTTATCCTGAGAACAATAGTAAACCATTAAAGCATTTGAAATTGGGGATGGCATCATCAGAGGCAAGAGGGGAGGCAGGGACACCTGTGTTGAAGCTGCAGCCCAACAGTATTGCAGGTGAGGAAAATTAACTGCTTGGTCTAAATAAGCAGTGGTGATACTTGATGAAAACACAGTTGTTAGAGGTTAAGCAAATGACAATTGAAGGTAATGGCAGCTAACAATTATTCTGTCCACACTGTGAGTACCTGAGTGATCTGTCTTATACGTACTTTATAGGTGGGTTATTTTCATCTTGAGAGCAGCCTTATGAGAAGAGTGTTATTTTAATTCTCATTTTATAGATGAGGAAACTGAATCACAGAGGGGGCTTAGGCTACTTGACCAAGGTCACAGATCTGGTAACGGTATAGCAAAAATTTAAATTCCAGCAGTTTGGCGTGGAGCTCAGCCTCTTAAACTACATAGTGTATTTGATAGAATCTGATGGCCAGTTGGATGACAGAGAGGTAATGTTTTGTAGTATATTTCCAGACCTTACTGGTTTGTTTGCTGATGAAAGAAAGTTAGGTGGTGAAGACTTTTGGGAGTCAGATGAAGCACAGAAATGAAGAATTCTGTGAACTAACTGTAACTGTATCCCTCTGAAATTTCTGTGTTGAAATACTAACACGCTGTGGAATGGTGTTAGAGTGAAGTAATTAGTTCATGAGGATCCAGTCCCCAGGAATGGGATTAGTACCCTTAGGAAGAAGACCTTGGAGAGCTCTCTTACCTCTTTCTGCCATGTGCAAATCGAAGAGGGCCCTCAGAAGAACTGGACCATGCTGGCACTCTGATCTTGGACTTTCAGTCTTCAAAACCGTGAACAATCCATTTCCTTTGTTTGTAAGCCATACAGTGTAGGGTATTTTGTTAAAGCAGCCTGAAGTGACTATTCAAAGGATAAATTCAACTTGGGACATTTTGAGTGGAGAAGTCTGGAGGAAATTGAAGGGTAGATATTAGTGGGTTGTGGCTAGATTAGCAGGGTAGTGTGTTGTCAAATGGATAACTTGTGTTTGCAGTAATCAGTTCGGAGTGTCACTTTTTTTTTTTTTTTTTTGACAGGCAGAGTTAGTGAGAGAGAGAGAAAGAGTTATAGACAGTGAGAGAGAGACAGAGAGAAAGGTCTTCCTTTTGTTGGTTCACTCCCCTAATGGCCGCTACAGCTGGCGCTGCGCTGATCCAAAGCCAGGAGCCAGGTGCTTCCTCCCGGTCTCCCATGTGGGTGCAGGGACCCAAGCACTTGGGCCATCCTCCACTGCCTTCCTGGGCCACAGCAGAGAGCTGGACTGGAAGAGGGGCAACCGGGACAGAATCTGGCGCCCCAACGGGAACTAGAACTCAGGGTGCCGGCGCCGTAGGCAGAGGATTAGCCAAGTGAGCCACAGCGCTGGCCAGCGTGTCACATTTTAACTGAAACTAAAGTTTGTATAGAGGTTACCATAGTGCTGATGGATTGGGGAATAATGCCATTAAAGAATGGGATAAGTAACTGGGTTGTTAGGGAGGTGTGGGTAGATTTGTAGTGTAGAGTATTTTAAAAAGTAGTTATGTAAAAGAGGAACTCTATCTTACATTGCCTCAGTAGTCACAATAGGATCAAATAGATTATAATCATTCAGATATAGTTGCTGAGAATAAAAACATGTCTACAATGAGAAAATATTGCCTCATGAAGTAGTAAATGTCTATGTTAGTAAATACTGAGATATTGATGAATATGTCTGAGTGGAAGTATTGTGGTGCTGTTCCTGTTCTGCATGTATTACTGAATTTATGAGAATTTAATAGCATTGCAATGATATATTTTAGGTTGCTTTATAATTTGTTTATAACTCCTTTTTTTGGTATTTAAGATATTCTGAGTTTTTCTTCACAAAACTTGAAGTAAATTATATTTGTTGGCATAAAGCGCAGAAGCCATTACTATCTAAGATGATAATTGGCTGGAGATTTCACTGATTTTCTTTAGATACAATTCTCCTTACTGTTTTCATTGTTTTAACAGTATGCAGTTGTTTAGATGCAGAAATTGTTTACCCTATCAATGATTGCAAATAAAGACAGTAAAGTTTTGAATTCCACCTAGAGCAAAAATGTCAAAATACTGTGTATTTTCTCATTACTGGATTTACAATCTTTGTATCTTTCTTTTTTCCTTTTCCTTTTTTTGGCCACTGGGAGTTTTGTTACCAGCAGTGAAATACAACCTTCATGTTGTACTGTGTAGGCTAGATACTGTAAATTTCTGGTCTTGCTTTTCCATTGATCTGGATTGCCATATGGGAATCCTGTTCAGCTGATCTTTATTTCCTGAGTCAGAAATTCTGTTTTACCCATCTTTGGGGCTTTCAGCAGCTATTCTCAGTAGGCCTTCAGGTATTGCACATGAAAGAGAAGGTTCAAAGGCATAGAAAGAAGGTTCAGGGCTGAAATGTTTACATTGCATTTTAAAAATTTTTATAAACATTTTCTAAGCTGATGGATAAGCATGAAAGCTGAGCAGATCTGAGACATTTTATATGCTAAAGTACAGGTAACATTTTCAGGAGTGGTATTGGATTCATCACTTACAAATTTGATACAGAAATAATTTGGCTTCTTTATGATTTTTCAACAAGCAAAAATTTATCACATTGTGATTAATTTTGTAAGTTTATGGATATTTTCACTTGTTCTTTTTTGTTTTGCAACTAGCAATTAGCACTGAACCAAAGTGAAATACAGTTTAAAATCAAACTCAAAAATTAAGAAATAATTTTATAATAAATTGATATATCTCAGATTTTGCCACTATTAGTGTAGTTGACTCCATATATTAAATAGTAACAAAATATTAATTTTTAGAACAAAATTATAATTAAAGTACCCATGTGGAAAGGTCAACTCTTCTAGGTTTTTAACTTATTTAATAAATATAGTTGAATTAGAGAAATCTTTTATTATCAGGGTGGGTTTACTGCTACTATGATGCTTGCTAATATATCAGTACCTTGTTTGACTCTAGTCTGATTCTCTGTGACTGGTTACACACTACACATTTATTCACTGTAAGTGGTAGACAACTGTGCTACTCCTCTCAGATGTGTATACAAACAATACAGTTAGTATGGGCTATAAAAGTTTAGCAAAAGTCTTGTGTTTATTCTTAAGTACAAAAATGTTTGTAAAACATGTAAAAAAGTGTCATAAAGTAAGCATTTGAGTTTTCTGCCTTACACAGCATTTCCTAACCAAACAGATTTTTGACATTATGTTAAGCTATAACAGAGTCCATGCTTCTTGGAAGTTTATGTACATGGAAAGATTTTTTGACAAGATGAAGTCAGTTGTCTGCATGGAATTATGGGAGATGTTACAAAGAGCATACAGGCTTAGCAGCTGATTTATCAAAATATTTGTGACTTGATTTTCCTTTTATGGGTTTCTCTTCCCTTTTTAATCCTGTCTTCTGTATATGTCTGTTCTGCCTGGAAAATTTGCATAATGTAAATATATATTCCAACCATAGTGGAAGTGGTTAGTTGGAGATATATTGTTTGGTCTAAGGGAGTAAGTGCATTTATGACACAAAGAATACTGAGAAATGTGTAACATAGTTTATCTTCCTTCATTCCTACTTATAAACATAATTGTGACTTTCAGTAAACCTAGGGTCATTTTCATATTATATGCTATCTAGGCAAATCTCCAGATTTGATATGTGACAATGAAATAACTATCATGTTATAAGCAAGTGAGGTTTATTCAAATAATAAATTTTGAAAATTAATTAAAATTATTTAATAATTTTGTTTTAAATTTCAAATTCTGTTTTCAGGGAAATATTCAAGGTTCATGGAGTTTCTAGAAGTAGCTGAGGATTCATTGATTATTCAGTTCCCTTGGTGTGTTGATACCTTTCTCTGAGTAATTAGAAGTCTGATTTTAATCTGTTTTGTAACACATGATATGATCTACTGTTACATATCTGTTTTCCAGTAAACTTTGAGATAGTTGTGGTCAGGGACTATGTTGTATCTTTCTTTTGCCATATGGTAAATTTAAGGTTCAGTGAGAAATGAGACTGATTGTCCTATTAAAGGCAACATCAAAATAGGATACATTTTCTTCTTATCTCTCTCACTCTCCTCTCCCCTTCTCTACATTTCCCTCCAGGCCTCACTCCTACAACCTTCCCTCTTCTTCCCTCCCTCAATCCTTTCTCTTTTCCCTCCCCCACCATCATCAGTCAGCTTGATTTTGTGTTCTGAGTGTGTGAAAGACACTGTGATAATTACCATAATTCTTGATTATTTTCATCCTCACCACAGCTCTATATGGCATCTGTTTTACTTTAAGGATAAGGAAACAAGGCCATAAACATTAAAATATCTCCCTCACACTCACAATAAGGCCCAAGTAATGATCAGCAAAATAAGAATTCAGACCCAGATCTAATCCCCAATTCTGTCTCATAACCACTGCTACTTCATTCATGGAATCATGGACTCAGTCTTTGATTAGCTTGTGAATTTCTGTCACTAAACATACATGCCACAGGCTTTTATTTTTTACAAAAAAATCTATACCATCACCTATATCTAGCATTGTATAAAAATTTGAATAAATGAGTGAATGAATGTATGACTTTCGTATTTGCATCCAATTATACTGTCCATTGATGCAGTCAAAGATCTTTTGATGCCGTCAGTATTTTAAAAAGAGGTGCTTGGCTTCCATAATTGATATGCAGAATGAATAGCATGTTAATGACCAGACAATGTTATTATCTTTTTAAATAACCACTTACTTAAATGGAGTGTGACTCTTCTCTTCTGAACTTGGGCTATACTTCATATGAATTATATGATTCTAAAATATAAATTTATAGTGGCAGCAAAAAGAGCTGTAGAAGTTTCCAGGAGAGGGAAAATCCCAACTGGAGAACTCAAAGACCTTGAGAATCCTCTGAGAAGCCTAATCCTCCAGAATTGTTGATGTGGCTCTACACTGCACAGCCTCACCTTAGCCTGGGTCTCTGGTGTACCATGAATCAAGTTTCCTGCTTTTTCTCTCCCCTACTTACTCCCCTTCACAAAATGCAATCACTTTTCTTAATTTTTGAGCAAGAACTTAGGTAGAGGATTCCCTATTTCACTTTCAGGTTGATGACCTGTCAATATGGATACATGCCCATAGTTATCCTATTTTTCTTATTTCATAAAGCACTCATTTATATGTGCTATGGCAGATGTATCAACAGATATTTGGTTCTGGTGAAGTATGTTCATTTAGTGAGATTAATATGAAGAAATAATTGTTCAGGTAAATTTCATAGTATTCATGAACGAACCTACTACTTGCAAGGAACTTACTATTCTAGGTCTTCAGAGGATTAAAGGATGAAGGTATGGTACTGCTTTTAAGGGGGTCAAGTAAAATAGAGTGTGCAAAATATATGTGTAAATGGGCATATAAAATGCAAAATCAAATGCTTAAAAGACAACCAGCAGTCTGTGGGAATATTCTATCCTACTTATGGCTTTAAAAAAAAAAAAGAAAAGAAAAGCAATTACAGTGGAAATGGCACTTGACCTGAACTTTTTTTTGTTGTTTTTAAAGATTTATTTATTTGAAAGTCTGAGTTATAGAGAGAGATCTTCCTTCTGCTGGTTCACTCCCCATATGGCTGCAACAGCTGCGGCTGGGTCAGGCAGAAGCCATGGGTTTTAACTGGGTCTCCTACATGGGTGTCAGGGGCCCAAGTACTTAGGCAATATTCTACTGCTTTCCAGGCCATTAGCAGAGAGCAGGATCGGAAGAGGAGCAGCGGGGACTCGAAATAGTGTACATTTGAAATGCTGGCATCGCAGGTGGCAGCTTTATCCATTATACCACAATGCTGGCCCCTTGACTTGAACTTTTAATATTGTATACACACCTAATAGTTTTATCTATGTACATATTCAAACATATATTAGCACACACATTCTCAGCATGAACTTAAGTGTGCACGTGTATCTTTATAGATGTCTGTGTATGTGTGTATGTGAATGTGTAGTCATAGTGGGATTAGCAGGTACTGCTCTTAAGTATAATCAGCCATCCATCCATATTTGTGCATTATTCTACATCCAGGAATTCAGCCAACCATGGATTTAAAATGTAGCTAAATCCAACTGATGGGTTGCATCTGTACTGATCATATGTGGACATTTTCTTGTCATCATTTCCAAATGATACAGCGTAACACCTATTTACATAGCATTTACAGTGTATTAAGAATTATAAATAATTTAGTGACAAAGTATATTGAAGGATATGCTTATGTTATATGCAATTCCTGTATCATTTAATGTAAGGAACATGAGTGTCTACAGATTTTGGTATCTGTGGAGGGTCTTGCAACCAAGGAATAGGCACAACTGTACTTTCTTTTTTATGAAATGGAGAAGTAGATGGATTAGAAAGTATCTTCTCCCTTAATGCTTTTTAGGATACTATTTTTGACTTAGATACTGAGTTCAGCAAGGGAAAAAGTTTGTAATCATTATTAAATAGTATTATTTAGTAGTGTTATTGAGTTTAGTAATGTGTAATTCTTACAGTGACACGTGCTAAAGTGAAATAATTACATATTTCAGAAGAACTTGTTGTTAAGGGACATACATATTTTTGCCATGAAAGCTCCTAAATCCAGGATTTTGGAAGCTGTTCTAATATGGTATTCAGTTAGTAACTTGCTTAGTTTGGGTAAATGTGGATGAGTAAGAACTGTGTAAAGGGAGACATCACAGGCCGGCGCCGCGGCTCACTAGGCTAATCCTCTGCCTGCAGCGCCGGCACACTGGGATCTAGTCCCAGTTGGGGCGCCGGATTCTATCCCGGTTGCTCCTCTTCCAGGCCAGCTCTCTGCTGTGGCCTGGAGTGCAGTGGAGGATGGCCCAAGTCCTTGGGCCCTGCACCCGCATGAGAGATCAGGAGGAAGCACCTGGCTCCTGGCTTGGGATCAGCGCGGTGTGCCAGCCGCAGCGGCCATTGGGGCTTGAACCAATGGAAAAGGAAGACCTTTCTGTCTGTCTCTCTCTTTCACTGTCTACTCCGCCTGTAAAAAAAAAAAAAAAAAAGATTTAAAAAGAAAAAAAAGGGAGACATCACAGATCATATAATTGTTCCTTTGTGATCTTGAAATGATTAAATCATAATAATCATCTGGATTATTAGCCCTGTAAGTAGGTCTTTTAGATTCTTCAAGTTCTCTCTATCTAAACTTCTTTAAGAATTATTTTTAATTAATGCTGTTATTAATTATATATTATGTTGAAACAAAATGCTGCAAACAGCACTTAAGACAACACATTTATTATCTCATAGTTACTTTGGGTCAAAAATCTGGGTATGTCTTAGATACATACTCAACTAGCAGGTCACTCACAAGGTTTAATCAAAGTATCAGCAGCCAGGGCTGAAGTGTCATTTGAATGCTTAACTGGGAAAGGACTCTTGTTTGCTTTTTAAAATATTTATTTTGTTTATATGAGAGGCAGAGTTACACACAGAGGGAGAGACAGAGAGAGATCTTCGATCTTCAGGTTCACTCCCCAAATGGCTGTAAAAGCTGGGACTGGGCCAGGCTGAAGCCAGGAGCCTGGAGCTTGGAGCTTCCTCTGGGTCTCCCACTTAGGTGTGGGGGCCCAAGTACTGGCCATCTTTTGCTGCTTTCACAGGCACATTAGCAGGGAGCTGGATCAGAAATGGAGCACCCGAGTCTTGAACCAGTGTCCGTATCAGATGCCAGTGTCTTAGGCAGAGGCTTAGCCTGCTATGCCACAGTCCTGGCCCCTAAAATATCTTATTAATAATATAAACATAGTAATAATACAAAATTTCCAGCTGGTTTTGGCAATGAAAATTGACAGTCCCATGCATGGCACAGTTATTTACAAGCATTGGAATATTAGGGACAGTCCACTGAGTAATTGTTAAATTGATTTGAATGATGATCTCAGGGCTGGATGTGGTGAACTCTCTTGCATTTTTTCTCCCTCCTTAATACTATTTAAAGTTGAAGAGCATTCTTACAGTCATTTCTGTGTTGCCATTGAATGAGGTAAAAGTCTTTGGTTTTTAGTATGTAAATAAACCTAAGAGATTTTCTTCGATCCCTAATTGATGCACTTCTCCGAACTTAGATAGCATAATCATCTGCGGTTGACAGGGTGCAACATTACCTCAAAGGATGAATGAAAAATAGTGGATAAATCAAGTGCAGGTCATCATTTCTTTTCTTAATAGACTCTTTTCAAACTTCTTTCTCTCCTCAGAATGACTCACCTCTTGTTTATGATGCAGATTATTAGAATTGGCCTTTCTTATGTTTCAGTGTAAATATTCTACTACTAAATTTGTTTTCCTACTTTATTTTATGTTTAGTTCTGAAAAAGCTTATTTTTTCCTTCAAGTGACTTCCTTGTCTGGGATTAAGACACTCCCCAAATTGCATTTTTTAAAAATTTCATGGTTAAATATATTTAGCCTCTTATCTGTATGGTTCTGAACATGTCCATTTTAGTGTTATTTGACCTAGATGGAAAAAGCCCCAGAGACTCGAGGTCCATGACTATGTAAATCTTTTTGTGAAGAATTTCATACAAGTAGGCATTTAATAAATGCTTACTGATGATGAAAACTCTGTTAAAAGACCTCTGGGGAAATTCAGAATTTTAAAACAACCAAATCTAGCATCATAATATTTTAAAGACTGCAGTATTCTGCAATGGCTCTTCTTCATTGCAAGTTGAGCCTTTACATCCTTTTTATACTGTTTATTTCTTATTATGATGTCTAAAGCATTCTCTTGCTTCTTTTGTCTGAAATACCTTGCATCTCTGGTTGCATGAACCTTTCATTTCTGACTTAGTTATGCTGGTGATATCACATCTTCTGCTCCATTTGTCCATGATGTTCAAGAATGTGAAGAGGAAAAGGAATACACAGTGTGTTAGATTTTAGAGCAAGAAGATAGCTTAGGGATAACACATTACAGAACACTTACATTACAGATAACACTTACAGAAATAAGTGATTTGTCCAAATTTACATGTATATTTAGTGTAAAACTACAGAAACTAAAATTTAAGAATTTTAGCTGCAATTCTTTTTTTAAAAAGAATTATTTATTTATTTGAAAGGCAGAGATACATATAAAGAAGGGGAGAGAGAGAGAGAGAGAGCATGAGAGAGGGAGAGAAACAGACAGACAGACAGACAGACTTTCTATTCTCTGGTTCACTCCCCAAATGGCCACAATGGCCAGGACTGGACCAGATCAAAGCCAGGAGCCTGGAGTTTCCTCCAGGTCTCCCACATGGGTGCAGGGGCCCAAGCACTTGGGCCATCCTCTGTTGCCTTCCCAGATGCATTTGCAGGGAACTAGATTGGAAGTGGATCAGCCAGTACTTGAACTGGTGCCCATATGGGATGCCAGCACCTCAGGTGGAGGCTTAACCTTCTATGCTACAGCACTGCACTTAACTGCAAATCTTTTTTTTTTTTTTTTTTTTAAGATTTATTTATTTGAAAGTCAGAATTACACACAGAGAGAAGGAGAGGCAGAGAGAGAGAGTCCTCCATTCACTTGTTCACTCCCCAATTGGCCGCAACGGCCAGAGCTGCTCCGATCCGGAGCCAGGAGCCTGGAGTTTCCTCCAGGTCTCCCACATGGGTGCAGGGGCCCAAGGACTTGGGCCATCTTCTACTGCTTTCCCAGGCCATAGCAGAGAGCTGGATGGGAAGTGGAACAGCCGTGACTTGAACTGGCGCCCATATGGGATGCTGGAACTGCAGGCGGCAGCTTTACCTCTAGACCACAGCACTGGCCCCTTAACTGTACCATTTGTGAACTACATTAATAGCCTCACCCTTGCATGTGTGGCTTCCAGTTTATTAAAACCTAGAGGAGGATAAAATTCATATCAGCTTGTTTACGCATCTTTTCTATAATCACATACTTTAGTTATTTGATAGTACAGTGATATTGCAAATACTCAGTCTGTTAGCACAACCTTGAGTCAGTGCCATATGGTAGGTCTTATTTTGACTAGTTTATAATTTGTACAAAAATATGTGATTTTATAAAATTGTAAGATAGTAATAGTATTTTTACCACTCACTGTAGTTTTGTACAAATTTCAAATACATATCCTTTAATTTGAAGATGTGTACTTCTATATCATGTTGCTTTACTTCTGTGAAAAGTTGGAATTTATGCCAATCTGTTCTTCTTTGATTACTGCTAGGCCTACAGTATAGGCTGAAATTTATAATTTAGCCCTAACTGTGTTTTTCTTTGTGTTCTTCTATAATTGCTTTACATACCCTCATTTTTTTGTCATTAGCTAGAATTTAAGCTTTGCCAAGACAGGAACTATCATATTCTTCTCTTGTATTCTACCTAGTAATTAGCTTATCCCTAGGCACATAGTAGACATTTGATGAAAACATTTTACAATTATTTTTTAGTTTTGAACTATATTTCCAGATGTCATTAAAATGTAATAAAAGAAAACTTTAAATACGTTTCTTGAGGAAGAAAGAGACACCTTGTTCAAACTTCAAAAATAAAATCTCTCTAGAATACATCAGAATGTTATGCTGTTAAAATTAAGTTTGTTAAAATTAAGTTTGCAATTCATTATACTTCATGAGAATGTTACTTTGTACAGAGACCTATGATATTTATTTTTCCTCAGTATTTCTGTGTATTTCATTTAATCATTAAGGAAATAATTAAGAAGAAGAAAATTTCCAGGCAAGCTGTTCCTAGTAGTTTACTACTATAAAATGAAACAAATTTAATTTAAATGTTAATAATTGTATAATATTGATATGAAAGTGTAACAGAACATTTAAATTTCTACCCCCTTGAATTTTTATTTTAATATATTTTGTGGCCTTGGTTTTTTGTGATGTGGATATTTTATAAATCATATACTATGGGAATAAGAATACAAACATTTTTATAAAGCATGTACTACAAAAAGAAAGCAAAGACATCAGAATAGTGTTTTAGAAAATTGGGAACTTATTTTTTCTCTAGAGAAAAACTTGAAATTGCTACTGAATTTTACTTTAATTTTAGAAAAGGGAATGTTGGTATTGTTATGCCAGATCATTATAAGCTTTATTTCTACTGCATTTTATCATAATGCACATTGAGTATAAATAAACTCTGCTGTGCTAAACCTAATAGCAATTAAACTGGAAGTGTTTGTGCTTCATCACTGTGAACTTCGCAGAAGTGTTTCCATGACAACCTCCATGCTAGTTAAGACAACCAGAGGTGATCAGCAGTTTGCGTATTTTTTCTCTTGTAAGAATGGAATTTGTGTTGACAGTTACGGCCTTTAATGGCACTTTTGTTCCGTGTGAAAGTATTTGTTTAGCAGATCATATGCTGTTAACTGTCAGGCTGAGGTAGAGTGATTACTTTTGATAAAAGACTGTTAGAATTTTCAGTCTGTGAAGCTGTTACACTCGTACCCTAATTATCCTCATCAGAATGGAAGAGTCCATTTGCTTCACTGTCCTACACATTATATTTTATTAAGACCAATATTTTATTAAGACTGAGTAAAGTTGGAGGGGTTCTCAATTTTTGGTTGGCCATCTGAAAATAGAAGTTACTTTTAACTTCATACACACACACACACACACACACACAGGGAAAACAACACCTAAGTGACCTCTTTGCAAAAGGCTGTTGGGACAGTGTTAGTCGTTATTGCTACCTCACTCACCTCCCTAGAACACTGGGACTACTTTAGCAGTTTTCTGCTACAGAAGCTATGCAACAACAGAAAGGATAGCTTGGCAGTTTCAAAGGATGGCCAGGATTCCATTGCTCATCTTAACAACAGGGGACTTGTCCTGTTACTCTCAGAGGCACACTAAAAACTTGTCTACGTTGAGTTTTTCCAAATAAACAATAGTGCACATGTTCTTGAAGACAGGGATGAGTGTGAACATTCTTTCTCCAGAACTGTGTGCCTTGTACAGGAGAGGACAGACATCATTCACACAGGAAGTTGTGCTTGCCCTCTTCTGTGACTGTATGTTCACAGTCACATAGAGGTTTTGCTCAACATCTATAGCACTGTGACTGTGTGCAAAGTATGTATTACATATTTTTATGTTAGGCATATGTGGCAAATAAACTATTTTTTTAAGATTTATTTGAGAGTCAGAGTTACAAAGAAGTAGAAGCAGAGAGAAAGAGAAAGAGATCTTCCATCTGCTGGTTCACTTCCCAAATGGCCACAAGGCCAGAGCTGTGCCATTTGGAAGCCAGGAGCCAGGAGCTTCTTCCAGGCCTCCCAAGTGGGTACAGGGGCCCAAGCAATTGAGCCATCTTCTACTGCTTTCTCAGGCCATAGCAGATCAGAAGTGGAGCAGCCAGGTCTTAAACTGGTGCCCATATGGGATGCCAGCACTGCAGGTGGTGGCTTTACCCCTAATGCCACAGTGCTGGCCCCTAAACTAGTTGTTTTCTAGACCAAAGATTAACAGTGTTTTGGAGAGTGTCATTATATAGCAGTTTTTCTG